>NC_133344.1:45465916-45765916 GCF_030506205.2 Paramisgurnus dabryanus
GCTGCCCACAAACTCTATCAGAGATAAAGAAGTGACTACTTGTCAATGCAGAAGGCCACTTGAGCCTTGTTGGAATTGAACCTGGGTCTCCCATATGGGAGAACTAGTGCTCTAAGCCCTAGACTACAGCAGATGTGTTGATGCCAGGCTGCCAAAATCTGGTTCTGTGTATTGCTGCCTGTGTACAAACTGTTGGCTGGCTGGTAAAGTCAAACTTGCTGTATTATTTGCCCAAATAAGCTATGAAGACTGCTTCAGGAGACATAGGAACAGTGATAAAATGAACAACCTACTGGCTTTGGAAAATTAAAAGTGAATTTGCAGGCTAGAAGCTGCCCACAAACTCTATCAGAGATAAAGAAGTGACTACTTGTCAATGGAGAAGGCTACTTGAGCCTTGTTGGAATTTAACCTGGGTTTCTCATGCCTATTTTCAAACTGTTGGATGGCTGGTACAGTCAGAGTAAAACCCACAAATACATAGAAACTATCAGATCTAAAGAAGATTTGTTTGCTTCTTTCAAAACCCAAAGACACTGTTTGCATCTGCTGTATTATTAGCAAATTTTATGTCCAGTACTCTATCTTAAATTTGATCTAAAATGTCCAGCAAAAACCTTAAGCCCACATCAGCTATGAAGACTGCTTCAGGAGACATAGGAACAGTACTAAAATGAACAACCTACTGGCTTTGGAAAATTAAAAGTGAATTTGCAGGCTAGAAGCTGCCCACAAACTCTATCAGAGATAAAGAAGTGACTACTTGTCAATGGAGAAGGCCACTTGAGCCTTGTTGGAATTTAACCTGGGTTTCTCATGCCTATGTTCAAACTGTTGGATGGCTGGTACAGTCAGAGTAAAACCCACAAATACATAGAAACTATCAGATCTAAAGAAGATTTGTTTGCTTCTTTCAAAACCCAAAGACACTGTTTGCATCTGCTGTATTATTTGCTAATTTTATGTCCAGTACTCTATCTTAAATTTGATCTAAAATTTCCAGCAAAAACCTTAAGCCCACATCAGCTATGAAGACTGCTTCAGGAGACATAGGAACAGTACTAAAATGAACAACCTACTGGCTTTGGAAAATTAAAAGGGAATTTGCAGGCTAGAAGCTGCCCACAAACTCTATCAGAGATAAAGAAGTGATTACTTGTCAATGGAGAAGGCCACTTGAGCCTTGTTGGAATTGAACCTGGGTCTCCCATATGGGAGAACTAGTGCTGTAACCCCTAGACTACAGCAGATGTGTTGATGCCAGGCTGCCAAAATCTGGTTCTGTGTATTGCTGCCTATGTACAAACTGTTGGCTGGCTGGTAAAGTCAAACTTGCTGTATTATTTGCCCACATAAGCTATGAAGACTGCTTCAGGAGACATAGGAACAGTGATAAAATGAACAACCTACTGGCTTTGGAAAATTAAAAGTGAATTTGCAGGCTAGAAGCTGCCCACAAACTCTATCACAGATAAAGAAGTGACTACTTGTCAATGGAGAAGGCTACTTGAGCCTTGTTGGAATTTAACCTGGGTTTCTCATGCCTATTTTCAAACTGTTGGATGGCTGGTACAGTCAGAGTAAAACCCACAAATACATAGAAACTATCAGATCTAAAGAAGATTTGTTTGCTTCTTTCAAAACCCAAAGACACTGTTTGCATCTGCTGTATTATTTGCTAATTTTATGTCCAGTACTCTATCTTAAATTTGATCTAAAATGTCCAGCAAAAACCTTAAGCCCACATCAGCTATGAAGACTGCTTCAGGAGACATAGGAACAGTACTAAAATGAACAACCTACTGGCTTTGGAAAATTAAAAGTGAATTTGCATGCTAGAAGCTGCCCACAAACTCTATCAGAGATAAAGAAGTGACTACTTGTCAATGCAGAAGGCTACTTGAGCCTTGTTGGAATTTAACCTGGGTTTCTCATGCCTATTTTCAAACTGTTGGATGGCTGGTACAGTCAGAGTAAAACCCACAAATACATAGAAACTATCAGATCTAAAGAAGATTTGTTTGCTTCCTTCAAAACCCAAAGACACTGTTGGCATCTGCTGTATTATTTGCTAATTTTATGTCCAGGAATTTTTCTTACATTTGATCTTAAATGTCCAGCAAAATCCTTAAGCCCACATAAGCTATGAAGACTGCTTCAGGAGACATAGGAACAGTGATAAAATTAACAACCTACTGGCTTTGGAAAATTAAAAGTGAATTTGCAGGCTAGAAGCTGCCCACAAACTCTATCAGAGATAAAGAAGTGACTACTTGTCAATGGAGAAGGCCACTTGAGCCTTGTTGGAATTTAACCTGTGTCTCCCATATGGGAGAACTAGTGCTCTAACCCCTAGACTACAGCAGATGTGTTGATGCCAAGCTGCCAAAATCTGTTTCTGTGTATTGATGCCTATGTACAAACTGTTGGCTGGCTGGTAAAGTCAAACTTGCTGTATTATTTGCCCACATAAGCTATGAAGACTGCTTCAGGAGACATAGGAACAGTGATAAAATGAACAACCTACTGGCTTTGGAAAATTAAAAGTGAATTTGCAGGCTAGAAGCTGCCCACAAACTCTATCAGAGATAAAGAAGTGACTACTTGTCAATGCAGAAGGCTACTTGAGCCTTGTTGGAATTTAACCTGGGTTTCTCATGCCTTTTTTCAAACTGTTGGATGGCTGGTACAGTCAGAGTAAAACCCACAAATACATAGAAACTATCAGATCTAAAGAAGATTTGTTTGCTTCTTTCAAAAACCAAAGACACTGTTTGCATCTGCTGTATTATTAGCAAATTTAATGTCCAGTACTCTATCTTAAATTTGATCTAAAATGTCCAGCAAAAACCTTAAGCCCACATCAGCTATGAAGACTGCTTCAGGAGACATAGGAACAGTACTAAAATGAACAACCTACTGGCTTTGGAAAATTAAAAGTGAATTTGCAGGCTAGAAGCTGCCCACAAACTCTATCAGAGATAAAGGAGTGACTACTTGTCAATGGAGAAGGCCACTTGAGCCTTGTTGGAATTGAACCTGGGTCTCCCATATGGGAGAACTAGTGCTCTAACCCCTAGACTACAGCAGATGTATTGATACCGGGCTGCCAAAATCTGGTTCTGTGTATTGCTGCCTATGTACAAGCTGTTGGCTGGCTGGTAAAGTCAAACTTGCTGTATTATTTGCCCACATAAGCTATGAAGACTGTTTCAGGAGACATAGGAACAGTGATAAAATGAACAACCTACTGGCTTTGGAAAATTAAAAGTGAATTTGCAGGCTAGAAGCTGCCCACAAACTCTATCAGAGATAAAGAAGTGACTACTTGTCAATGCAGAAGGCTACTTGAGCCTTGTTGGAATTTAACCTGGGTTTCTCATGCCTTTTTTCAAACTGTTGGATGGCTGGTACAGTCAGAGTAAAACCCACAAATACATAGAAACTATCAGATCTAAAGAAGATTTGTTTGCTTCCTTCAAAACCCAAAGACACTGTTGGCATCTGCTGTATTATTTGCTAATTTTATGTCCAGGAATTTTTCTTACATTTGATCTTAAATGTCCAGCAAAATCCTTAAGCCCACATAAGCTATGAAGACTGCTTCAGGAGACATAGGAACAGTGATAAAATTAACAACCTACTGGCTTTGGAAAATTAAAAGTGAATTTGCAGGCTAGAAGCTGCCCACAAACTCTATCAGAGATAAAGAAGTGACTACTTGTCAATGGAGAAGGCCACTTGAGCCTTGTTGGAATTTAACCTGTGTCTCCCATATGGGAGAACTAGTGCTCTAACCCCTAGACTACAGCAGATGTGTTGATGCCAGGCTGCCAAAATCTGTTTCTGTGTATTGATGCCTATGTACAAACTGTTGGCTGGCTGGTAAAGTCAAACTTGCTGTATTATTTGCCCACATAAGCTATGAAGACTGCTTCAGGAGACATAGGAACAGTGATAAAATGAACAACCTACTGGCTTTGGAAAATTAAAAGTGAATTTGCAGGCTAGAAGCTGCCCACAAACTCTATCAGAGATAAAGAAGTGACTACTTGTCAATGCAGAAGGCTACTTGAGCCTTGTTGGAATTTAACCTGGGTTTCTCATGCCTTTTTTCAAACTGTTGGATGGCTGGTACAGTCAGAGTAAAACCCACAAATACATAGAAACTATCAGATCTAAAGAAGATTTGTTTGCTTCTTTCAAAACCCAAAGACACTGTTTGCATCTGCTGTATTATTTGCTAATTTTATGTCCAGTACTCTATCTTAAATTTGATCTAAAATTTCCAGCAAAAACCTTAAGCCCACATCAGCTATGAAGACTGCTTCAGGAGACATAGGAACAGTGATAAAATGAACAACCTACTGGCTTTGGAAAATTAAAAGTGAATTTGCAGGCTAGAAGCTGCCCACAAACTCTATCAGAGATAAAGAAGTGACTACTTGTCAATGCAGAAGGCTACTTGAGCCTTGTTGGAATTTAACCTGGGTTTCTCATGCCTTTTTTCAAACTGTTGGATGGCTGGTACAGTCAGAGTAAAACCCACAAATACATAGAAACTATCAGATCTAAAGAAGATTTGTTTGCTTCTTTCAAAACCCAAAGACACTGTTTGCATCTGCTGTATTATTAGCAAATTTTATGTCCAGTACTCTATCTTAAATTTGATCTAAAATGTCCAGCAAAAACCTTAAGCCCACATCAGCTATGAAGACTACTTCAGGAGACATAGGAACAGTACTAAAATGAACAACCTACTGGCTTTGGAAAATTAAAACTGAATTTGCAGGCTAGAAGCTGCCCACAAACTCTATCAGAGATAAAGAAGTGACTACTTGTCAATGCAGAAGGCTACTTGAGCCTTGTTGGAATTTAACCTGGGTTTCTCATGCCTATTTTCAAACTGTTGGATGGCTGGTACAGTCAGAGTAAAACCCACAAATACATAGAAACTATCAGATCTAAAGAAGATTTGTTTGCTTCTTTCAAAACCCAAAGACACTGTTTGCATCTGCTGTATTATTAGCAAATTTTATGTCCAGTACTCTATCTTAAATTTGATCTAAAATGTCCAGCAAAAACCTTAAGCCCACATCAGCTATGAAGACTGCTTCAGGAGACATAGGAACAGTACTAAAATGAACAACCTACTGGCTTTGGAAAATTAAAACTGAATTTGCAGGCTAGAAGCTGCCCACAAACTCTATCAGAGATAAAGAAGTGACTACTTGTCAATGAGAAGGCCACTTGAGCCTTGTTGGAATTTAACCTGGGTTTCTCATGCCTATGTACAAACTGTTGGCTGGCTGGTAAAGTCAGAGTCAAACCCACAAATACATGAAAACTATCAGATCTAAAGAATATTTGTTTGCTTCCTTCAAAACCCAAAGACACTGTTGGCATCTGCTGTATTATTTGCTAATTTTATGTCCAGGAATTTTTCTTACATTTGATCTTAAATGTCCAGCAAAATCCTTAAGCCCACATAAGCTATGAAGACTGCTTCAGGAGACATAGGAACAGTGATAAAATAAACAACCTACTGGCTTTGGAAAATTAAAAGTGAATTTGCAGGCTAGAAGCTGCCCACAAACTCTATCAGAGATAAAGAAGTGACTACTTGTCAATGGAGAAGGCCACTTGAGCCTTGTTGGAATTGAACCTGGGTCTCCCATATGGGAGAACTAGTGCTCTAAGCCCTAGACTACAGCAGATGTGTTGATGCCAGGCTGCCAAAATCTGGTTCTGTGTATTGCTGCCTGTGTACAAACTGTTGGCTGGCTGGTAAAGTCAAACTTGCTGTATTATTTGCCCACATAAGCTATGAAGACTGCTTCAGGAGACATAGGAACAGTGATAAAATGAACAACCTACTGGCTTTGGAAAATTAAAAGTGAATTTGCAGGCTAGAAGCTGCCCACAAACTCTATCAGAGATAAAGAAGTGACTACTTGTCAATGGAGAAGGCTACTTGAGCCTTGTTGGAATTTAACCTGGGTTTCTCATGCCTATTTTCAAACTGTTGGATGGCTGGTACAGTCAGAGTAAAACCCACAAATACATAGAAACTATCAGATCTAAAAAAGATTTGTTTGCTTCTTTCAAAACCCAAATACACTGTTTGCATCTGCTGTATTATTTGCAAATTTTATGTCCAGTACTCTATCTTAAATTTGATCTAAAATGTCCAGCAAAAACCTTAAGCCCACATCAGCTATGAAGACTGCTTCAGGAGACATAGGAACAGTACTAAAATGAACAACCTACTGGCTTTGGAAAATTAAAAGTGAATTTGCAGGCTAGAAGCTGCCCACAAACTCTATCAGAGATAAAGAAGTGACTACTTGTCAATGGAGAAGGCCACTTGAGCCTTGTTGGAATTTAACCTGGGTTTCTCATGCCTATGTTCAAACTGTTGGATGGCTGGTACAGTCAGAGTAAAACCCACAAATACATAGAAACTATCAGATCTAAAGAAGATTTGTTTGCTTCTTTCAAAACCCAAAGACATCGTTTGCATCTGCTGTATTATTTGCTAATTTTATGTCCAGTACTCTATCTTAAATTTGATCTAAAATGTCCAGCAAAAACCTTAAGCCCACATCAGCTATGAAGACTGCTTCAGTATACATAGGAACAGTACTAAAATGAACAACCTACTGGCTTTGGAAAATTAAAAGTGAATTTGCAGGCTAGAAGCTACCCACAAACTCTATCAGAGATAAAGAAGTGACTACTTGTCAATGGAGAAGGGCACTTGAGCCTTGTTGGAATTGAACCTGGGTATCCCATATGGGAGAACTAGTGCTCTAACCCCTAGACTACAGCAGATGGGTCGATGCCAGGCTGCCAAAATCTGGTTCTGTGTATTGCTGCCTATGTACAAACTGTTGGCTGGCTGGTAAAGTCAAACTTGCTGTATTATTTGCCCACATAAGCTATGAAGACTGCTTCAGGAGACATAGGAACAGTGATAAAATGAACAACCTACTGGCTTTGGAAAATTAAAAGTGAATTTGCAGGCTAGAAGCTGCCCACAAACTATATCAGAGATAAATAAGTGACTACTTGTCAATGGAGAAGGCCACTTGAGCCTTGTTGGAATTTAACCTGGGTTTCTCATGCCTATGTTCAAACTGTTGGATGGCTGGTACAGTCAGAGTAAAACCCACAAATACATAGAAACTATCAGATCTAAAGAAGATTTGTTTGCTTCTTTCAAAACCCAAAGACACTGTTTGCATCTGCTGTATTATTTGCTAATTTTATGTCCAGTACTCTATCTTAAATTTGATCTAAAATTTCCAGCAAAAACCTTAAGCCCACATCAGCTATGAAGACTGCTTCAGGAGACATAGGAACAGTACTAAAATGAACAACCTACTGGCTTTGGAAAATTAAAAGGGAATTTGCAGGCTAGAAGCTGCCCACAAACTCTATCAGAGATAAAGAAGTGATTACTTGTCAATGGAGAAGGCCACTTGAGCCTTGTTGGAATTGAACCTGGGTCTCCCATATGGGAGAACTAGTGCTCTAACCCCTAGACTACAGCAGATGTGTTGATGCCAGGCTGCCAAAATCTGGTTCTGTGTATTGCTGCCTATGTACAAACTGTTGGCTGGCTGGTAAAGTCAAACTTGCTGTATTATTTGCCCACATAAGCTATGAAGACTGCTTCAGGAGACATAGGAACAGTGATAAAATGAACAACCTACTGGCTTTGGAAAATTAAAAGTGAATTTGCAGGCTAGAAGCTGCCCACAAACTCTATCAGAGATAAAGAAGTGACTACTTGTCAATGGAGAAGGCTACTTGAGCCTTGTTGGAATTTAACCTGGGTTTCTCATGCCTATTTTCAAACTGTTGGATGGCTGGTACAGTCAGAGTAAAACCCACAAATACATAGAAACTATCAGATCTAAAGAAGATTTGTTTGCTTCTTTCAAAACCCAAAGACACTGTTTGCATCTGCTGTATTATTAGCAAATTTTATGTCCAGTACTCTATCTTAAATTTGATCTAAAATGTCCAGCAAAAACCTTAAGCCCACATCAGCTATGAAGACTGCTTCAGGAGACATAGGAACAGTACTAAAATGAACAACCTACTGGCTTTGGAAAATTAAAAGTGAATTTGCAGGCTAGAAGCTGCCCACAAACTCTATCAGAGATAAAGAAGTGACTACTTGTCAATGAGAAGGCCACTTGAGCCTTGTTGGAATTTAACCTGGGTTTCTCATGCCTATGTACAAGCTGTTGGCTGGCTGGTAAGGTCAAACTTGCTGTATTATTTGCCCACATAAGCTATGAAGACTGTTTCAGGAGACATAGGAACAGTGATAAAATGAACAACCTACTGGCTTTGGAAAATTAAAAGTGAATTTGCAGGCTAGAAGCTGCCCACAAACTCTATCAGAGATAAAGAAGTGACTACTTGTCAATGAGAAGGCCACTTGAGCCTTGTTGGAATTTAACCTGGGTTTCTCATGCCTATGTACAAACTGTTGGCTGGCTGGTAAAGTCAGAGTCAAACCCACAAATACATGAAAACTATCAGATCTAAAGAATATTTGTTTGCTTCCTTCAAAACCCAAAGACACTGTTGGCATCTGCTGTATTATTTGCTAATTTTATGTCCAGGAATTTTTCTTACATTTGATCTTAAATGTCCAGCAAAATCCTTAAGCCCACATAAGCTATGAAGACTGCTTCAGGAGACATAGGAACAGTGATAAAATAAATAACCTACTGGCTTTGGAAAATTAAAAGTAAATTTGCAGGCTAGAAGCTGCCCACAAACTCTATCAGAGATAAAGAAGTGACTACTTGTCAATGGAGAAGGCCACTTGAGCCTTGTTGGAATTGAACCTGGGTCTCCCATATGGGAGAACTAGTGCTCTAAGCCCTAGACTACAGCAGATGTGTTGATGCCAGGCTGCCAAAATCTGGTTCTGTGTATTGCTGCCTGTGTACAAACTGTTGGCTGGCTGGTAAAGTCAAACTTGCTGTATTATTTGCCCACATAAGCTATGAAGACTGCTTCAGGAGACATAGGAACAGTGATAAAATGAACAACCTACTGGCTTTGGAAAATTAAAAGTGAATTTGCAGGCTAGAAGCTGCCCACAAACTCTATCAGAGAAGTGACTACTTGTCAATGGAGAAGGCTACTTGAGCCTTGTTGGAATTTAACCTGGGTTTCTCATGCCTATTTTCAAACTGTTGGATGGCTGGTACAGTCAGAGTAAAACCCACAAATACATAGAAACTATCAGATCTAAAGAAGATTTGTTTGCTTCTTTCAAAACCCAAAGACACTGTTTGCATCTGCTGTATTATTAGCAAATTTTATGTCCAGTACTCTATCTTAAATTTGATCTAAAATGTCCAGCAAAAACCTTAAGCCCACATCAGCTATGAAGACTGCTTCAGGAGACATAGGAACAGTACTAAAATGAACAACCTACTGGCTTTGGAAAATTAAAAGTGAATTTGCAGGCTAGAAGCTGCCCACAAACTCTATCAGAGATAAAGAAGTGACTACTTGTCAATGAGAAGGCCACTTGAGCCTTGTTGGAATTTAACCTGGGTTTCTCATGCCTATGTACAAGCTGTTGGCTGGCTGGTAAGGTCAAACTTGCTGTATTATTTGCCCACATAAGCTATGAAGACTGTTTCAGGAGACATAGGAACAGTGATAAAATGAACAACCTACTGGCTTTGGAAAATTAAAAGTGAATTTGCAGGCTAGAAGCTGCCCACAAACTCTATCAGAGATAAAGAAGTGACTACTTGTCAATGAGAAGGCCACTTGAGCCTTGTTGGAATTTAACCTGGGTTTCTCATGCCTATGTACAAACTGTTGGCTGGCTGGTAAAGTCAGAGTCAAACCCACAAATACATGAAAACTATCAGATCTAAAGAATATTTGTTTGCTTCCTTCAAAACCCAAAGACACTGTTGGCATCTGCTGTATTATTTGCTAATTTTATGTCCAGGAATTTTTCTTACATTTGATCTTAAATGTCCAGCAAAATCCTTAAGCCCACATAAGCTATGAAGACTGCTTCAGGAGACATAGGAACAGTGATAAAATAAACAACCTACTGGCTTTGGAAAATTAAAAGTAAATTTGCAGGCTAGAAGCTGCCCACAAACTCTATCAGAGATAAAGAAGTGACTACTTGTCAATGGAGAAGGCCACTTGAGCCTTGTTGGAATTGAACCTGGGTCTCCCATATGGGAGAACTAGTGCTCTAAGCCCTAGACTACAGCAGATGTGTTGATGCCAGGCTGCCAAAATCTGGTTCTGTGTATTGCTGCCTGTGTACAAACTGTTGGCTGGCTGGTAAAGTCAAACTTGCTGTATTATTTGCCCACATAAGCTATGAAGACTGCTTCAGGAGACATAGGAACAGTGATAAAATGAACAACCTACTGGCTTTGGAAAATTAAAAGTGAATTTGCAGGCTAGAAGCTGCCCACAAACTCTATCAGAGATAAAGAAGTGACTACTTGTCAATGGAGAAGGCTACTTGAGCCTTGTTGGAATTTAACCTGGGTTTCTCATGCCTATTTTCAAACTGTTGGATGGCTGGTACAGTCAGAGTAAAACCCACAAATACATAGAAACTATCAGATCTAAAAAAGATTTGTTTGCTTCTTTCAAAACCCAAATACACTGTTTGCATCTGCTGTATTATTTGCAAATTTTATGTCCAGTACTCTATCTTAAATTTGATCTAAAATGTCCAGCAAAAACCTTAAGCCCACATCAGCTATGAAGACTGCTTCAGGAGACATAGGAACAGTACTAAAATGAACAACCTACTGGCTTTGGAAAATTAAAAGTGAATTTGCAGGCTAGAAGCTGCCCACAAACTCTATCAGAGATAAAGAAGTGACTACTTGTCAATGGAGAAGGCCACTTGAGCCTTGTTGGAATTTAACCTGGGTTTCTCATGCCTATGTTCAAACTGTTGGATGGCTGGTACAGTCAGAGTAAAACCCACAAATACATAGAAACTATCAGATCTAAAGAAGATTTGTTTGCTTCTTTCAAAACCCAAAGACATCGTTTGCATCTGCTGTATTATTTGCTAATTTTATGTCCAGTACTCTATCTTAAATTTGATCTAAAATGTCCAGCAAAAACCTTAAGCCCACATCAGCTATGAAGACTGCTTCAGTATACATAGGAACAGTACTAAAATGAACAACCTACTGGCTTTGGAAAATTAAAAGTGAATTTGCAGGCTAGAAGCTACCCACAAACTCTATCAGAGATAAAGAAGTGACTACTTGTCAATGGAGAAGGGCACTTGAGCCTTGTTGGAATTGAACCTGGGTCTCCCATATGGGAGAACTAGTGCTCTAACCCCTAGACTACAGCAGATGGGTCAATGCCAGGCTGCCAAAATCTGGTTCTGTGTATTGCTGCCTATGTACAAACTGTTGGCTGGCTGGTAAAGTCAAACTTGCTGTATTATTTGCCCACATAAGCTATGAAGACTGCTTCAGGAGACATAGGAACAGTGATAAAATGAACAACCTACTGGCTTTGGAAAATTAAAAGTGAATTTGCAGGCTAGAAGCTGCCCACAAACTATATCAGAGATAAATAAGTGACTACTTGTCAATGGAGAAGGCCACTTGAGCCTTGTTGGAATTTAACCTGGGTTTCTCATGCCTATGTTCAAACTGTTGGATGGCTGGTACAGTCAGAGTAAAACCCACAAATACATAGAAACTATCAGATCTAAAGAAGATTTGTTTGCTTCTTTCAAAACCCAAAGACACTGTTTGCATCTGCTGTATTATTTGCTAATTTTATGTCCAGTACTCTATCTTAAATTTGATCTAAAATTTCCAGCAAAAACCTTAAGCCCACATCAGCTATGAAGACTGCTTCAGGAGACATAGGAACAGTACTAAAATGAACAACCTACTGGCTTTGGAAAATTAAAAGGGAATTTGCAGGCTAGAAGCTGCCCACAAACTCTATCAGAGATAAAGAAGTGACTACTTGTCAATGGAGAAGGCCACTTGAGCCTTGTTGGAATTTAACCTGGGTCGCCCATATGGGAGAACTAGTGCTCTAACCCCTACACTACAGCAGATGTGTTGATGCCAGGCTGCCAAAATCTGGTTCTGTGTATTGCTGCCTATGTACAAACTGTTGGCTGGCTGGTAAAGTCAAACTTGCTGTATTATTTGCCCACATAAGCTATGAAGACTGCTTCAGGAGACATAGGAACAGTGATAAAATGAACAACCTACTGGCTTTGGAAAATTAAAAGTGAATTTGCAGGCTAGAAGCTGCCCACAAACTCTATCAGAGATAAAGAAGTGACTACTTGTCAATGCAGAAGGCTACTTGAGCCTTGTTGGAATTTAACCTGGGTTTCTCATGCCTTTTTTCAAACTGTTGGATGGCTGGTACAGTCAGAGTAAAACCCACAAATACATAGAAACTATCAGATCTAAAGAAGATTTGTTTGCTTCTTTCAAAAACCAAAGACACTGTTTGCATCTGCTGTATTATTAGCACATTTTATGTCCAGTACTCTATCTTAAATTTGATCTAAAATGTCCAGCAAAAACCTTAAGCCCACATCAGCTATGAAGACTGCTTCAGGAGACATAGGAACAGTACTAAAATGAACAACCTACTGGCTTTGGAAAATTAAAAGTGAATTTGCAGGCTAGAAGCTGCCCACAAACTCTATCAGAGATAAAGAAGTGACTACTTGTCAATGGAGAAGGCCACTTGAGCCTTGTTGGAATTTAACCTGGGTTTCTCATGCCTATGTACAAACTGTTGGCTGGCTGGTAAAGTCAGAGTCAAACCCACAAATACATGAAAACTATCAGATCTAAAGAATATTTGTTTGCTTCCTTCAAAACCCAAAGACACTGTTGGCATCTGCTGTATTATTTGCTAATTTTATGTCCAGGAATTTTTCTTACATTTGATCTTAAATGTCCAGCAAAATCCTTAAGCCCACATAAGCTATGAAGACTGCTTCAGGAGACATAGGAACAGTGATAAAATAAACAACCTACTGGCTTTGGAAAATTAAAAGTGAATTTGCAGGCTAGAAGCTGCCTACAAACTCTATCAGAGATAAAGAAGTGACTACTTGTCAATGGAGAAGGCCACTTGAGCCTTGTTGGAATTGAACCTGGGTCTCCCATATGGGAGAACTCGTGCTCTAACCCCTAGACTACAGCAGATGCGTTGATGCCAGGCTGCCAAAATCTGGTTCTGTGTATTGCTGCCTATGTACAAACTGTTGGCTGGCTGGTAAAGTCAAACTTGCTGTATTATTTGCCCACATAAGCTATGAAGACTGCTTCAGGAGACATAGGAACAGTACTAAAATGAACAACCTACTGGCTTTGGAAAATTAAAAGTGAATTTGCATGCTAGAAGCTGCCCACAAACTCTATCAGAGATAAAGAAGTGACTACTTGTCAATGCAGAAGGCTACTTGAGCCTTGTTGGAATTTAACCTGGGTTTCTCATGCCTATTTTCAAACTGTTGGATGGCTGGTACAGTCAGAGTAAAACCACAAATACATAGAAACTATCAGATCTAAAGAAGATTTGTTTGCTTCCTTCAAAACCCAAAGACACTGTTGGCATCTGCTGTATTATTTGCTAATTTTATGTCCAGGAATTTTTCTTACATTTGATCTTAAATGTCCAGCAAAATCCTTAAGCCCACATAAGCTATGAAGACTGCTTCAGGAGACATAGGAACAGTGATAAAATTAACAACCTACTGGCTTTGGAAAATTAAAAGTGAATTTGCAGGCTAGAAGCTGCCCACAAACTCTATCAGAGATAAAGAAGTGACTACTTGTCAATGGAGAAGGCCACTTGAGCCTTGTTGGAATTTAACCTGTGTCTCCCATATGGGAGAACTAGTGCTCTAACCCCTAGACTACAGCAGATGTGTTGATGCCAGGCTGCCAAAATCTGTTTCTGTGTATTGATGCCTATGTACAAACTGTTGGCTGGCTGGTAAAGTCAAACTTGCTGTATTATTTGCCCACATAAGCTATGAAGACTGCTTCAGGAGACATAGGAACAGTGATAAAATGAACAACCTACTGGCTTTGGAAAATTAAAAGTGAATTTGCAGGCTAGAAGCTGCCCACAAACTATATCAGAGATAAAGAAGTGACTACTTGTCAATGGAGAAGGCCACTTGAGCCTTGTTGGAATTTAACCTGGGTTTCTCATGCCTATGTTCAAACTGTTGGATGGCTGGTACAGTCAGAGTAAAACCCACAAATACATAGAAACTATCAGATCTAAAGAAGATTTGTTTGCTTCTTTCAAAACCCAAAGACACTGTTTGCATCTGCTGTATTATTTGCTAATTTTATGTCCAGTACTCTATCTTAAATTTGATCTAAAATTTCCAGCAAAAACCTTAAGCCCACATCAGCTATGAAGACTGCTTCAGGAGACATAGGAACAGTACTAAAATGAACAACCTACTGGCTTTGGAAAATTAAAAGGGAATTTGCAGGCTAGAAGCTGCCCACAAACTCTATCAGAGATAAAGAAGTGATTACTTGTCAATGGAGAAGGCCACTTGAGCCTTGTTGGAATTGAACCTGGGTCTCCCATATGGGAGAACTAGTGCTCTAACCCCTAGACTACAGCAGATGTGTTGATGCCAGGCTGCCAAAATCTGGTTCTGTGTATTGCTGCCTATGTACAAACTGTTGGCTGGCTGGTAAAGTCAAACTTGCTGTATTATTTGCCCACATAAGCTATGAAGACTGCTTCAGGAGACATAGGAACAGTGATAAAATGAACAACCTACTGGCTTTGGAAAATTAAAAGTGAATTTGCAGGCTAGAAGCTGCCCACAAACTCTATCAGAGATAAAGAAGTGACTACTTGTCAATGAGAAGGCCACTTGAGCCTTGTTGGAATTTAACCTGGGTTTCTCATGCCTATGTACAAACTGTTGGCTGGCTGGTAAAGTCAGAGTCAAACCCACAAATACATGAAAACTATCAGATCTAAAGAATATTTGTTTGCTTCCTTCAAAACCCAAAGACACTGTTGGCATCTGCTGTATTATTTGCTAATTTTATGTCCAGGAATTTTTCTTACATTTGATCTTAAATGTCCAGCAAAATCCTTAAGCCCACATAAGCTATGAAGACTGCTTCAGGAGACATAGGAACAGTGATAAAATAAACAACCTACTGGCTTTGGAAAATTAAAAGTGAATTTGCAGGCTAGAAGCTGCCCACAAACTCTATCAGAGATAAAGAAGTGACTACTTGTCAATGGAGAAGGCCACTTGAGCCTTGTTGGAATTGAACCTGGGTCTCCCATATGGGAGAACTAGTGCTCTAAGCCCTAGACTACAGCAGATGTGTTGATGCCAGGCTGCCAAAATCTGGTTCTGTGTATTGCTGCCTGTGTACAAACTGTTGGCTGGCTGGTAAAGTCAAACTTGCTGTATTATTTGCCCACATAAGCTATGAAGACTGCTTCAGGAGACATAGGAACAGTGATAAAATGAACAACCTACTGGCTTTGGAAAATTAAAAGTGAATTTGCAGGCTAGAAGCTGCCCACAAACTCTATCAGAGATAAAGAAGTGACTACTTGTCAATGGAGAAGGCTACTTGAGCCTTGTTGGAATTTAACCTGGGTTTCTCATGCCTATTTTCAAACTGTTGGATGGCTGGTACAGTCAGAGTAAAACCCACAAATACATAGAAACTATCAGATCTAAAGAAGATTTGTTTGCTTCTTTCAAAACCCAAAGACACTGTTTGCATCTGCTGTATTATTAGCAAATTTTATGTCCAGTACTCTATCTTAAATTTGATCTAAAATGTCCAGCAAAAACCTTAAGCCCACATCAGCTATGAAGACTGCTTCAGGAGACATAGGAACAGTACTAAAATGAACAACCTACTGGCTTTGGAAAATTAAAAGTGAATTTGCAGGCTAGAAGCTGCCCACAAACTCTATCAGAGATAAAGAAGTGACTACTTGTCAATGGAGAAGGCCACTTGAGCCTTGTTGGAATTTAACCTGGGTTTCTCATGCCTATGTTCAAACTGTTGGATGGCTGGTACAGTCAGAGTAAAACCCACAAATACATAGAAACTATCAGATCTAAAGAAGATTTGTTTGCTTCTTTCAAAACCCAAAGACACTGTTTGCATCTGCTGTATTATTTGCTAATTTTATGTCCAGTACTCTATCTTAAATTTGATCTAAAATTTCCAGCAAAAACCTTAAGCCCACATCAGCTATGAAGACTGCTTCAGGAGACATAGGAACAGTACTAAAATGAACAACCTACTGGCTTTGGAAAATTAAAAGGGAATTTGCAGGCTAGAAGCTGCCCACAAACTCTATCAGAGATAAAGAAGTGATTACTTGTCAATGGAGAAGGCCACTTGAGCCTTGTTGGAATTGAACCTGGGTTCTCCCATATGGGAGAACTAGTGCTGTAACCCCTAGACTACAGCAGATGTGTTGATGCCAGGCTGCCAAAATCTGGTTCTGTGTATTGCTGCCTATGTACAAACTGTTGGCTGGCTGGTAAAGTCAAACTTGCTGTATTATTTGCCCACATAAGCTATGAAGACTGCTTCAGGAGACATAGGAACAGTGATAAAATGAACAACCTACTGGCTTTGGAAAATTAAAAGTGAATTTGCAGGCTAGAAGCTGCCCACAAACTCTATCAGAGATAAAGAAGTGACTACTTGTCAATGGAGAAGGCTACTTGAGCCTTGTTGGAATTTAACCTGGGTTTCTCATGCCTATTTTCAAACTGTTGGATGGCTGGTACAGTCAGAGTAAAACCCACAAATACATAGAAACTATCAGATCTAAAGAAGATTTGTTTGCTTCTTTCAAAACCCAAAGACACTGTTTGCATCTGCTGTATTATTTGCTAATTTTATGTCCAGTACTCTATCTTAAATTTGATCTAAAATGTCCAGCAAAAACCTTAAGCCCACATCAGCTATGAAGACTGCTTCAGGAGACATAGGAACAGTACTAAAATGAACAACCTACTGGCTTTGGAAAATTAAAAGTGAATTTGCATGCTAGAAGCTGCCCACAAACTCTATCAGAGATAAAGAAGTGACTACTTGTCAATGCAGAAGGCTACTTGAGCCTTGTTGGAATTTAACCTGGGTTTCTCATGCCTATTTTCAAACTGTTGGATGGCTGGTACAGTCAGAGTAAAACCCACAAATACATAGAAACTATCAGATCTAAAGAAGATTTGTTTGCTTCCTTCAAAACCCAAAGACACTGTTGGCATCTGCTGTATTATTTGCTAATTTTATGTCCAGGAATTTTTCTTACATTTGATCTTAAATGTCCAGCAAAATCCTTAAGCCCACATAAGCTATGAAGACTGCTTCAGGAGACATAGGAACAGTGATAAAATTAACAACCTACTGGCTTTGGAAAATTAAAAGTGAATTTGCAGGCTAGAAGCTGCCCACAAACTCTATCAGAGATAAAGAACTGACTACTTGTCAATGGAGAAGGCCACTTGAGCCTTGTTGGAATTTAACCTGTGTCTCCCATATGGGAGAACTAGTGCTCTAACCCCTAGACTACAGCAGATGTGTTGATGCCAGGCTGCCAAAATCTGTTTCTGTGTATTGATGCCTATGTACAAACTGTTGGCTGGCTGGTAAAGTCAAACTTGCTGTATTATTTGCCCACATAAGCTATGAAGACTGCTTCAGGAGACATAGGAACAGTGATAAAATGAACAACCTACTGGCTTTGGAAAATTAAAAGTGAATTTGCAGGCTAGAAGCTGCCCACAAACTCTATCAGAGATAAAGAAGTGACTACTTGTCAATGCAGAAGGCTACTTGAGCCTTGTTGGAATTTAACCTGGGTTTCTCATGCCTTTTTTCAAACTGTTGGATGGCTGGTACAGTCAGAGTAAAACCCACAAATACATAGAAACTATCAGATCTAAAGAAGATTTGTTTGCTTCTTTCAAAAACCAAAGACACTGTTTGCATCTGCTGTATTATTAGCAAATTTTATGTCCAGTACTCTATCTTAAATTTGATCTAAAATGTCCAGCAAAAACCTTAAGCCCACATCAGCTATGAAGACTGCTTCAGGAGACATAGGAACAGTACTAAAATGAACAACCTACTGGCTTTGGAAAATTAAAAGTGAATTTGCAGGCTAGAAGCTGCCCACAAACTCTATCAGAGATAAAGGAGTGACTACTTGTCAATGGAGAAGGCCACTTGAGCCTTGTTGGAATTGAACCTGGGTCTCCCATATGGGAGAACTAGTGCTCTAACCCCTAGACTACAGCAGATGTATTGATACCGGGCTGCCAAAATCTGGTTCTGTGTATTGCTGCCTATGTACAAGCTGTTGGCTGGCTGGTAAAGTCAAACTTGCTGTATTATTTGCCCACATAAGCTATGAAGACTGTTTCAGGAGACATAGGAACAGTGATAAAATGAACAACCTACTGGCTTTGGAAAATTAAAAGTGAATTTGCAGGCTAGAAGCTGCCCACAAACTCTATCAGAGATAAAGAAGTGACTACTTGTCAATGCAGAAGGCTACTTGAGCCTTGTTGGAATTTAACCTGGGTTTCTCATGCCTTTTTTCAAACTGTTGGATGGCTGGTACAGTCAGAGTAAAACCCACAAATACATAGAAACTATCAGATCTAAAGAAGATTTGTTTGCTTCCTTCAAAACCCAAAGACACTGTTGGCATCTGCTGTATTATTTGCTAATTTTATGTCCAGGAATTTTTCTTACATTTGATCTTAAATGTCCAGCAAAATCCTTAAGCCCACATAAGCTATGAAGACTGCTTCAGGAGACATAGGAACAGTGATAAAATTAACAACCTACTGGCTTTGGAAAATTAAAAGTGAATTTGCAGGCTAGAAGCTGCCCACAAACTCTATCAGAGATAAAGAAGTGACTACTTGTCAATGGAGAAGGCCACTTGAGCCTTGTTGGAATTTAACCTGTGTCTCCCATATGGGAGAACTAGTGCTCTAACCCCTAGACTACAGCAGATGTGTTGATGCCAGGCTGCCAAAATCTGTTTCTGTGTATTGATGCCTATGTACAAACTGTTGGCTGGCTGGTAAAGTCAAACTTGCTGTATTATTTGCCCACATAAGCTATGAAGACTGCTTCAGGAGACATAGGAACAGTGATAAAATGAACAACCTACTGGCTTTGGAAAATTAAAAGTGAATTTGCAGGCTAGAAGCTGCCCACAAACTCTATCAGAGATAAAGAAGTGACTACTTGTCAATGCAGAAGGCTACTTGAGCCTTGTTGGAATTTAACCTGGGTTTCTCATGCCTTTTTTCAAACTGTTGGATGGCTGGTACAGTCAGAGTAAAACCCACAAATACATAGAAACTATCAGATCTAAAGAAGATTTGTTTGCTTCTTTCAAAAACCAAAGACACTGTTTGCATCTGCTGTATTATTAGCAAATTTTATGTCCAGTACTCTATCTTAAATTTGATCTAAAATGTCCAGCAAAAACCTTAAGCCCACATCAGCTATGAAGACTGCTTCAGGAGACATAGGAACAGTACTAAAATGAACAACCTACTGGCTTTGGAAAATTAAAAGTGAATTTGCAGGCTAGAAGCTGCCCACAAACTCTATCAGAGATAAAGGAGTGACTACTTGTCAATGGAGAAGGCCACTTGAGCCTTGTTGGAATTGAACCTGGGTCTCCCATATGGGAGAACTAGTGCTCTAACCCCTAGACTACAGCAGATGTATTGATACCGGGCTGCCAAAATCTGGTTCTGTGTATTGCTGCCTATGTACAAGCTGTTGGCTGGCTGGTAAAGTCAAACTTGCTGTATTATTTGCCCACATAAGCTATGAAGACTGCTTCAGGAGACATAGGAACAGTGATAAAATGAACAACCTACTGGCTTTGGAAAATTAAAACTGAATTTGCAGGCTAGAAGCTGCCCACAAACTCTATCAGAGATAAAGAAGTGACTACTTGTCAATGAGAAGGCCACTTGAGCCTTGTTGGAATTTAACCTGGGTTTCTCATGCCTATGTACAAACTGTTGGCTGGCTGGTAAAGTCAGAGTCAAACCCACAAATACATGAAAACTATCAGATCTAAAGAATATTTGTTTGCTTCCTTCAAAACCCAAAGACACTGTTGGCATCTGCTGTATTATTTGCTAATTTTATGTCCAGGAATTTTTCTTACATTTGATCTTAAATGTCCAGCAAAATCCTTAAGCCCACATAAGCTATGAAGACTGCTTCAGGAGACATAGGAACAGTGATAAAATAAACAACCTACTGGCTTTGGAAAATTAAAAGTGAATTTGCAGGCTAGAAGCTGCCCACAAACTCTATCAGAGATAAAGAAGTGACTACTTGTCAATGGAGAAGGCCACTTGAGCCTTGTTGGAATTGAACCTGGGTCTCCCATATGGGAGAACTAGTGCTCTAAGCCCTAGACTACAGCAGATGTGTTGATGCCAGGCTGCCAAAATCTGGTTCTGTGTATTGCTGCCTATGTACAAACTGTTGGCTGGCTGGTAAAGTCAAACTTGCTGTATTATTTGCCCACATAAGCTATGAAGACTGCTTCAGGAGACATAGGAACAGTGATAAAATGAACAACCTACTGGCTTTGGAAAATTAAAAGTGAATTTGCAGGCTAGAAGCTGCCCACAAACTCTATCAGAGATAAAGAAGTGACTACTTGTCAATGGAGAAGGCTACTTGAGCCTTGTTGGAATTTAATCTGGGTTTCTCATGCCTATGTTCAAACTGTTGGATGGCTGGTACAGTCAGAGTAAAACCCACAAATACATAGAAACTATCAGATCTAAAGAAGATTTGTTTGCTTCTTTCAAAACCCAAAGACACTGTTTGCATCTGCTGTATTATTTGCTAATTTTATGTCCAGTACTCTATCTTAAATTTGATCTAAAATGTCCAGCAAAAACCTTAAGCCCACATCAGCTATGAAGACTGCTTCAGGAGACATAGGAACAGTACTAAAATGAACAACCTACTGGCTTTGGAAAATTAAAACTGAATTTGCAGGCTAGAAGCTGCCCACAAACTCTATCAGAGATAAAGAAGTGACTACTTGTCAATGAGAAGGCCACTTGAGCCTTGTTGGAATTTAACCTGGGTTTCTCATGCCTATGTACAAACTGTTGGCTGGCTGGTAAAGTCAGAGTCAAACCCACAAATACATGAAAACTATCAGATCTAAAGAATATTTGTTTGCTTCCTTCAAAACCCAAAGACACTGTTGGCATCTGCTGTATTATTTGCTAATTTTATGTCCAGGAATTTTTCTTACATTTGATCTTAAATGTCCAGCAAAATCCTTAAGCCCACATAAGCTATGAAGACTGCTTCAGGAGACATAGGAACAGTGATAAAATAAACAACCTACTGGCTTTGGAAAATTAAAAGTGAATTTGCAGGCTAGAAGCTGCCCACAAACTCTATCAGAGATAAAGAAGTGACTACTTGTCAATGGAGAAGGCCACTTGAGCCTTGTTGGAATTGAACCTGGGTCTCCCATATGGGAGAACTAGTGCTCTAAGCCCTAGACTACAGCAGATGTGTTGATGCCAGGCTGCCAAAATCTGGTTCTGTGTATTGCTGCCTGTGTACAAACTGTTGGCTGGCTGGTAAAGTCAAACTTGCTGTATTATTTGCCCACATAAGCTATGAAGACTGCTTCAGGAGACATAGGAACAGTACTAAAATGAACAACCTACTGGCTTTGGAAAATTAAAAGTGAATTTGCAGGCTAGAAGCTGCCCACAAACTCTATCAGAGATAAAGAAGTGACTACTTGTCAATGGAGAAGGCCACTTGAGCCTTGTTGGAATTTAACCTGGGTTTCTCATGCCTATGTTCAAACTGTTGGATGGCTGGTACAGTCAGAGTAAAACCCACAAATACATAGAAACTATCAGATCTAAAGAAGATTTGTTTGCTTCTTTCAAAACCCAAAGACATCGTTTGCATCTGCTGTATTATTTGCTAATTTTATGTCCAGTACTCTATCTTAAATTTGATCTAAAATGTCCAGCAAAAACCTTAAGCCCACATCAGCTATGAAGACTGCTTCAGTATACATAGGAACAGTACTACAATGAACAACCTACTGGCTTTGGAAAATTAAAAGTGAATTTGCAGGCTAGAAGCTACCCACAAACTCTATCAGAGATAAAGAAGTGACTACTTGTCAATGGAGAAGGGCACTTGAGCCTTGTTGGAATTGAACCTGGGTCTCCCATATGGGAGAACTAGTGCTCTAACCCCTAGACTACAGCAGATGGGTCGATGCCAGGCTGCCAAAATCTGGTTCTGTGTATTGCTGCCTATGTACAAACTGTTGGCTGGCTGGTAAAGTCAAACTTGCTGTATTATTTGCCCACATAAGCTATGAAGACTGCTTCAGGAGACATAGGAACAGTGATAAAATGAACAACCTACTGGCTTTGGAAAATTAAAAGTGAATTTGCAGGCTAGAAGCTGCCCACAAACTATATCAGAGATAAATAAGTGACTACTTGTCAATGGAGAAGGCCACTTGAGCCTTGTTGGAATTTAACCTGGGTTTCTCATGCCTATGTTCAAACTGTTGGATGGCTGGTACAGTCAGAGTAAAACCCACAAATACATAGAAACTATCAGATCTAAAGAAGATTTGTTTGCTTCTTTCAAAACCCAAAGACACTGTTTGCATCTGCTGTATTATTTGCTAATTTTATGTCCAGTACTCTATCTTAAATTTGATCTAAAATTTCCAGCAAAAACCTTAAGCCCACATCAGCTATGAAGACTGCTTCAGGAGACATAGGAACAGTACTAAAATGAACAACCTACTGGCTTTGGAAAATTAAAAGGGAATTTGCAGGCTAGAAGCTGCCCACAAACTCTATCAGAGATAAAGAAGTGATTACTTGTCAATGGAGAAGGCCACTTGAGCCTTGTTGGAATTGAACCTGGGTCTCCCATATGGGAGAACTAGTGCTCTAACCCCTAGACTACAGCAGATGTGTTGATGCCAGGCTGCCAAAATCTGGTTCTGTGTATTGCTGCCTATGTACAAACTGTTGGCTGGCTGGTAAAGTCAAACTTGCTGTATTATTTGCCCACATAAGCTATGAAGACTGCTTCAGGAGACATAGGAACAGTGATAAAATGAACAACCTACTGGCTTTGGAAAATTAAAAGTGAATTTGCAGGCTAGAAGCTGCCCACAAACTCTATCAGAGATAAAGAAGTGACTACTTGTCAATGGAGAAGGCCACTTGAGCCTTGTTGGAATTGAACCTGGGTCTCCCATATGGGAGAACTAGTGCTCTAAGCCCTAGACTACAGCAGATGTGTTGATGCCAGGCTGCCAAAATCTGGTTCTGTGTATTGCTGCCTGTGTACAAACTGTTGGCTGGCTGGTAAAGTCAAACTTGCTGTATTATTTGCCCACATAAGCTATGAAGACTGCTTCAGGAGACATAGGAACAGTGATAAAATGAACAACCTACTGGCTTTGGAAAATTAAAAGTGAATTTGCAGGCTAGAAGCTGCCCACAAACTCTATCAGAGATAAAGAAGTGACTACTTGTCAATGGAGAAGGCTACTTGAGCCTTGTTGGAATTTAACCTGGGTTTCTCATGCCTATTTTCAAACTGTTGGATGGCTGGTACAGTCAGAGTAAAACCCACAAATACATAGAAACTATCAGATCTAAAGAAGATTTGTTTGCTTCTTTCAAAACCCAAAGACACTGTTTGCATCTGCTGTATTATTAGCAAATTTTATGTCCAGTACTCTATCTTAAATTTGATCTAAAATGTCCAGCAAAAACCTTAAGCCCACATCAGCTATGAAGACTGCTTCAGGAGACATAGGAACAGTACTAAAATGAACAACCTACTGGCTTTGGAAAATTAAAAGTGAATTTGCAGGCTAGAAGCTGCCCACAAACTCTATCAGAGATAAAGAAGTGACTACTTGTCAATGGAGAAGGCCACTTGAGCCTTGTTGGAATTTAACCTGGGTTTCTCATGCCTATGTTCAAACTGTTGGATGGCTGGTACAGTCAGAGTAAAACCCACAAATACATAGAAACTATCAGATCTAAAGAAGATTTGTTTGCTTCTTTCAAAACCCAAAGACACTGTTTGCATCTGCTGTATTATTTGCTAATTTTATGTCCAGTACTCTATCTTAAATTTGATCTAAAATTTCCAGCAAAAACCTTAAGCCCACATCAGCTATGAAGACTGCTTCAGGAGACATAGGAACAGTACTAAAATGAACAACCTACTGGCTTTGGAAAATTAAAAGGGAATTTGCAGGCTAGAAGCTGCCCACAAACTCTATCAGAGATAAAGAAGTGATTACTTGTCAATGGAGAAGGCCACTTGAGCCTTGTTGGAATTGAACCTGGGTTCTCCCATATGGGAGAACTAGTGCTGTAACCCCTAGACTACAGCAGATGTGTTGATGCCAGGCTGCCAAAATCTGGTTCTGTGTATTGCTGCCTATGTACAAACTGTTGGCTGGCTGGTAAAGTCAAACTTGCTGTATTATTTGCCCACATAAGCTATGAAGACTGCTTCAGGAGACATAGGAACAGTGATAAAATGAACAACCTACTGGCTTTGGAAAATTAAAAGTGAATTTGCAGGCTAGAAGCTGCCCACAAACTCTATCAGAGATAAAGAAGTGACTACTTGTCAATGGAGAAGGCTACTTGAGCCTTGTTGGAATTTAACCTGGGTTTCTCATGCCTATTTTCAAACTGTTGGATGGCTGGTACAGTCAGAGTAAAACCCACAAATACATAGAAACTATCAGATCTAAAGAAGATTTGTTTGCTTCTTTCAAAACCCAAAGACACTGTTTGCATCTGCTGTATTATTTGCTAATTTTATGTCCAGTACTCTATCTTAAATTTGATCTAAAATGTCCAGCAAAAACCTTAAGCCCACATCAGCTATGAAGACTGCTTCAGGAGACATAGGAACAGTACTAAAATGAACAACCTACTGGCTTTGGAAAATTAAAAGTGAATTTGCATGCTAGAAGCTGCCCACAAACTCTATCAGAGATAAAGAAGTGACTACTTGTCAATGCAGAAGGCTACTTGAGCCTTGTTGGAATTTAACCTGGGTTTCTCATGCCTATTTTCAAACTGTTGGATGGCTGGTACAGTCAGAGTAAAACCCACAAATACATAGAAACTATCAGATCTAAAGAAGATTTGTTTGCTTCCTTCAAAACCCAAAGACACTGTTGGCATCTGCTGTATTATTTGCTAATTTTATGTCCAGGAATTTTTCTTACATTTGATCTTAAATGTCCAGCAAAATCCTTAAGCCCACATAAGCTATGAAGACTGCTTCAGGAGACATAGGAACAGTGATAAAATTAACAACCTACTGGCTTTGGAAAATTAAAAGTGAATTTGCAGGCTAGAAGCTGCCCACAAACTCTATCAGAGATAAAGAACTGACTACTTGTCAATGGAGAAGGCCACTTGAGCCTTGTTGGAATTTAACCTGTGTCTCCCATATGGGAGAACTAGTGCTCTAACCCCTAGACTACAGCAGATGTGTTGATGCCAGGCTGCCAAAATCTGTTTCTGTGTATTGATGCCTATGTACAAACTGTTGGCTGGCTGGTAAAGTCAAACTTGCTGTATTATTTGCCCACATAAGCTATGAAGACTGCTTCAGGAGACATAGGAACAGTGATAAAATGAACAACCTACTGGCTTTGGAAAATTAAAAGTGAATTTGCAGGCTAGAAGCTGCCCACAAACTCTATCAGAGATAAAGAAGTGACTACTTGTCAATGCAGAAGGCTACTTGAGCCTTGTTGGAATTTAACCTGGGTTTCTCATGCCTTTTTTCAAACTGTTGGATGGCTGGTACAGTCAGAGTAAAACCCACAAATACATAGAAACTATCAGATCTAAAGAAGATTTGTTTGCTTCTTTCAAAAACCAAAGACACTGTTTGCATCTGCTGTATTATTAGCAAATTTTATGTCCAGTACTCTATCTTAAATTTGATCTAAAATGTCCAGCAAAAACCTTAAGCCCACATCAGCTATGAAGACTGCTTCAGGAGACATAGGAACAGTACTAAAATGAACAACCTACTGGCTTTGGAAAATTAAAAGTGAATTTGCAGGCTAGAAGCTGCCCACAAACTCTATCAGAGATAAAGGAGTGACTACTTGTCAATGGAGAAGGCCACTTGAGCCTTGTTGGAATTGAACCTGGGTCTCCCATATGGGAGAACTAGTGCTCTAACCCCTAGACTACAGCAGATGTATTGATACCGGGCTGCCAAAATCTGGTTCTGTGTATTGCTGCCTATGTACAAGCTGTTGGCTGGCTGGTAAAGTCAAACTTGCTGTATTATTTGCCCACATAAGCTATGAAGACTGTTTCAGGAGACATAGGAACAGTGATAAAATGAACAACCTACTGGCTTTGGAAAATTAAAAGTGAATTTGCAGGCTAGAAGCTGCCCACAAACTCTATCAGAGATAAAGAAGTGACTACTTGTCAATGCAGAAGGCTACTTGAGCCTTGTTGGAATTTAACCTGGGTTTCTCATGCCTTTTTTCAAACTGTTGGATGGCTGGTACAGTCAGAGTAAAACCCACAAATACATAGAAACTATCAGATCTAAAGAAGATTTGTTTGCTTCCTTCAAAACCCAAAGACACTGTTGGCATCTGCTGTATTATTTGCTAATTTTATGTCCAGGAATTTTTCTTACATTTGATCTTAAATGTCCAGCAAAATCCTTAAGCCCACATAAGCTATGAAGACTGCTTCAGGAGACATAGGAACAGTGATAAAATTAACAACCTACTGGCTTTGGAAAATTAAAAGTGAATTTGCAGGCTAGAAGCTGCCCACAAACTCTATCAGAGATAAAGAAGTGACTACTTGTCAATGGAGAAGGCCACTTGAGCCTTGTTGGAATTTAACCTGTGTCTCCCATATGGGAGAACTAGTGCTCTAACCCCTAGACTACAGCAGATGTGTTGATGCCAGGCTGCCAAAATCTGTTTCTGTGTATTGATGCCTATGTACAAACTGTTGGCTGGCTGGTAAAGTCAAACTTGCTGTATTATTTGCCCACATAAGCTATGAAGACTGCTTCAGGAGACATAGGAACAGTGATAAAATGAACAACCTACTGGCTTTGGAAAATTAAAAGTGAATTTGCAGGCTAGAAGCTGCCCACAAACTCTATCAGAGATAAAGAAGTGACTACTTGTCAATGCAGAAGGCTACTTGAGCCTTGTTGGAATTTAACCTGGGTTTCTCATGCCTTTTTTCAAACTGTTGGATGGCTGGTACAGTCAGAGTAAAACCCACAAATACATAGAAACTATCAGATCTAAAGAAGATTTGTTTGCTTCTTTCAAAAACCAAAGACACTGTTTGCATCTGCTGTATTATTAGCAAATTTTATGTCCAGTACTCTATCTTAAATTTGATCTAAAATGTCCAGCAAAAACCTTAAGCCCACATCAGCTATGAAGACTGCTTCAGGAGACATAGGAACAGTACTAAAATGAACAACCTACTGGCTTTGGAAAATTAAAAGTGAATTTGCAGGCTAGAAGCTGCCCACAAACTCTATCAGAGATAAAGGAGTGACTACTTGTCAATGGAGAAGGCCACTTGAGCCTTGTTGGAATTGAACCTGGGTCTCCCATATGGGAGAACTAGTGCTCTAACCCCTAGACTACAGCAGATGTATTGATACCGGGCTGCCAAAATCTGGTTCTGTGTATTGCTGCCTATGTACAAGCTGTTGGCTGGCTGGTAAAGTCAAACTTGCTGTATTATTTGCCCACATAAGCTATGAAGACTGCTTCAGGAGACATAGGAACAGTGATAAAATGAACAACCTACTGGCTTTGGAAAATTAAAACTGAATTTGCAGGCTAGAAGCTGCCCACAAACTCTATCAGAGATAAAGAAGTGACTACTTGTCAATGAGAAGGCCACTTGAGCCTTGTTGGAATTTAACCTGGGTTTCTCATGCCTATGTACAAACTGTTGGCTGGCTGGTAAAGTCAGAGTCAAACCCACAAATACATGAAAACTATCAGATCTAAAGAATATTTGTTTGCTTCCTTCAAAACCCAAAGACACTGTTGGCATCTGCTGTATTATTTGCTAATTTTATGTCCAGGAATTTTTCTTACATTTGATCTTAAATGTCCAGCAAAATCCTTAAGCCCACATAAGCTATGAAGACTGCTTCAGGAGACATAGGAACAGTGATAAAATAAACAACCTACTGGCTTTGGAAAATTAAAAGTGAATTTGCAGGCTAGAAGCTGCCCACAAACTCTATCAGAGATAAAGAAGTGACTACTTGTCAATGGAGAAGGCCACTTGAGCCTTGTTGGAATTGAACCTGGGTCTCCCATATGGGAGAACTAGTGCTCTAAGCCCTAGACTACAGCAGATGTGTTGATGCCAGGCTGCCAAAATCTGGTTCTGTGTATTGCTGCCTATGTACAAACTGTTGGCTGGCTGGTAAAGTCAAACTTGCTGTATTATTTGCCCACATAAGCTATGAAGACTGCTTCAGGAGACATAGGAACAGTGATAAAATGAACAACCTACTGGCTTTGGAAAATTAAAAGTGAATTTGCAGGCTAGAAGCTGCCCACAAACTCTATCAGAGATAAAGAAGTGACTACTTGTCAATGGAGAAGGCTACTTGAGCCTTGTTGGAATTTAATCTGGGTTTCTCATGCCTATGTTCAAACTGTTGGATGGCTGGTACAGTCAGAGTAAAACCCACAAATACATAGAAACTATCAGATCTAAAGAAGATTTGTTTGCTTCTTTCAAAACCCAAAGACACTGTTTGCATCTGCTGTATTATTTGCTAATTTTATGTCCAGTACTCTATCTTAAATTTGATCTAAAATGTCCAGCAAAAACCTTAAGCCCACATCAGCTATGAAGACTGCTTCAGGAGACATAGGAACAGTACTAAAATGAACAACCTACTGGCTTTGGAAAATTAAAACTGAATTTGCAGGCTAGAAGCTGCCCACAAACTCTATCAGAGATAAAGAAGTGACTACTTGTCAATGAGAAGGCCACTTGAGCCTTGTTGGAATTTAACCTGGGTTTCTCATGCCTATGTACAAACTGTTGGCTGGCTGGTAAAGTCAGAGTCAAACCCACAAATACATGAAAACTATCA
Organism: Paramisgurnus dabryanus; assembly: GCF_030506205.2. Lineage (NCBI taxonomy): Eukaryota > Metazoa > Chordata > Actinopteri > Cypriniformes > Cobitidae > Paramisgurnus > Paramisgurnus dabryanus. The sequence goes on from NC_133344.1 coordinate 45,495,232, forward strand.
GATCTAAAGAATATTTGTTTGCTTCCTTCAAAACCCAAAGACACTGTTGGCATCTGCTGTATTATTTGCTAATTTTATGTCCAGGAATTTTTCTTACATTTGATCTTAAATGTCCAGCAAAATCCTTAAGCCCACATAAGCTATGAAGACTGCTTCAGGAGACATAGGAACAGTGATAAAATAAACAACCTACTGGCTTTGGAAAATTAAAAGTGAATTTGCAGGCTAGAAGCTGCCCACAAACTCTATCAGAGATAAAGAAGTGACTACTTGTCAATGGAGAAGGCCACTTGAGCCTTGTTGGAATTGAACCTGGGTCTCCCATATGGGAGAACTAGTGCTCTAAGCCCTAGACTACAGCAGATGTGTTGATGCCAGGCTGCCAAAATCTGGTTCTGTGTATTGCTGCCTGTGTACAAACTGTTGGCTGGCTGGTAAAGTCAAACTTGCTGTATTATTTGCCCACATAAGCTATGAAGACTGCTTCAGGAGACATAGGAACAGTACTAAAATGAACAACCTACTGGCTTTGGAAAATTAAAAGTGAATTTGCAGGCTAGAAGCTGCCCACAAACTCTATCAGAGATAAAGAAGTGACTACTTGTCAATGGAGAAGGCCACTTGAGCCTTGTTGGAATTTAACCTGGGTTTCTCATGCCTATGTTCAAACTGTTGGATGGCTGGTACAGTCAGAGTAAAACCCACAAATACATAGAAACTATCAGATCTAAAGAAGATTTGTTTGCTTCTTTCAAAACCCAAAGACATCGTTTGCATCTGCTGTATTATTTGCTAATTTTATGTCCAGTACTCTATCTTAAATTTGATCTAAAATGTCCAGCAAAAACCTTAAGCCCACATCAGCTATGAAGACTGCTTCAGTATACATAGGAACAGTACTACAATGAACAACCTACTGGCTTTGGAAAATTAAAAGTGAATTTGCAGGCTAGAAGCTACCCACAAACTCTATCAGAGATAAAGAAGTGACTACTTGTCAATGGAGAAGGGCACTTGAGCCTTGTTGGAATTGAACCTGGGTCTCCCATATGGGAGAACTAGTGCTCTAACCCCTAGACTACAGCAGATGGGTCGATGCCAGGCTGCCAAAATCTGGTTCTGTGTATTGCTGCCTATGTACAAACTGTTGGCTGGCTGGTAAAGTCAAACTTGCTGTATTATTTGCCCACATAAGCTATGAAGACTGCTTCAGGAGACATAGGAACAGTGATAAAATGAACAACCTACTGGCTTTGGAAAATTAAAAGTGAATTTGCAGGCTAGAAGCTGCCCACAAACTATATCAGAGATAAATAAGTGACTACTTGTCAATGGAGAAGGCCACTTGAGCCTTGTTGGAATTTAACCTGGGTTTCTCATGCCTATGTTCAAACTGTTGGATGGCTGGTACAGTCAGAGTAAAACCCACAAATACATAGAAACTATCAGATCTAAAGAAGATTTGTTTGCTTCTTTCAAAACCCAAAGACACTGTTTGCATCTGCTGTATTATTTGCTAATTTTATGTCCAGTACTCTATCTTAAATTTGATCTAAAATTTCCAGCAAAAACCTTAAGCCCACATCAGCTATGAAGACTGCTTCAGGAGACATAGGAACAGTACTAAAATGAACAACCTACTGGCTTTGGAAAATTAAAAGGGAATTTGCAGGCTAGAAGCTGCCCACAAACTCTATCAGAGATAAAGAAGTGATTACTTGTCAATGGAGAAGGCCACTTGAGCCTTGTTGGAATTGAACCTGGGTCTCCCATATGGGAGAACTAGTGCTCTAACCCCTAGACTACAGCAGATGTGTTGATGCCAGGCTGCCAAAATCTGGTTCTGTGTATTGCTGCCTATGTACAAACTGTTGGCTGGCTGGTAAAGTCAAACTTGCTGTATTATTTGCCCACATAAGCTATGAAGACTGCTTCAGGAGACATAGGAACAGTGATAAAATGAACAACCTACTGGCTTTGGAAAATTAAAAGTGAATTTGCAGGCTAGAAGCTGCCCACAAACTCTATCAGAGATAAAGAAGTGACTACTTGTCAATGGAGAAGGCTACTTGAGCCTTGTTGGAATTTAACCTGGGTTTCTCATGCCTATTTTCAAACTGTTGGATGGCTGGTACAGTCAGAGTAAAACCCACAAATACATAGAAACTATCAGATCTAAAGAAGATTTGTTTGCTTCTTTCAAAACCCAAAGACACTGTTTGCATCTGCTGTATTATTAGCAAATTTTATGTCCAGTACTCTATCTTAAATTTTATCTAAAATGTCCAGCAAAAACCTTAAGCCCACATCAGCTATGAAGACTGCTTCAGGAGACATAGGAACAGTACTAAAATGAACAACCTACTGGCTTTGGAAAATTAAAAGTGAATTTGCAGGCTAGAAGCTGCCCACAAACTCTATCAGAGATAAAGAAGTGACTACTTGTCAATGAGAAGGCCACTTGAGCCTTGTTGGAATTTAACCTGGGTTTCTCATGCCTATGTACAAGCTGTTGGCTGGCTGGTAAGGTCAAACTTGCTGTATTATTTGCCCACATAAGCTATGAAGACTGTTTCAGGAGACATAGGAACAGTGATAAAATGAACAACCTACTGGCTTTGGAAAATTAAAAGTGAATTTGCAGGCTAGAAGCTGCCCACAAACTCTATCAGAGATAAAGAAGTGACTACTTGTCAATGAGAAGGCCACTTGAGCCTTGTTGGAATTTAACCTGGGTTTCTCATGCCTATGTACAAACTGTTGGCTGGCTGGTAAAGTCAGAGTCAAACCCACAAATACATGAAAACTATCAGATCTAAAGAATATTTGTTTGCTTCCTTCAAAACCCAAAGACACTGTTGGCATCTGCTGTATTATTTGCTAATTTTATGTCCAGGAATTTTTCTTACATTTGATCTTAAATGTCCAGCAAAATCCTTAAGCCCACATAAGCTATGAAGACTGCTTCAGGAGACATAGGAACAGTGATAAAATAAACAACCTACTGGCTTTGGAAAATTAAAAGTAAATTTGCAGGCTAGAAGCTGCCCACAAACTCTATCAGAGATAAAGAAGTGACTACTTGTCAATGGAGAAGGCCACTTGAGCCTTGTTGGAATTGAACCTGGGTCTCCCATATGGGAGAACTAGTGCTCTAAGCCCTAGACTACAGCAGATGTGTTGATGCCAGGCTGCCAAAATCTGGTTCTGTGTATTGCTGCCTGTGTACAAACTGTTGGCTGGCTGGTAAAGTCAAACTTGCTGTATTATTTGCCCACATAAGCTATGAAGACTGCTTCAGGAGACATAGGAACAGTGATAAAATGAACAACCTACTGGCTTTGGAAAATTAAAAGTGAATTTGCAGGCTAGAAGCTGCCCACAAACTCTATCAGAGATAAAGAAGTGACTACTTGTCAATGGAGAAGGCTACTTGAGCCTTGTTGGAATTTAACCTGGGTTTCTCATGCCTATTTTCAAACTGTTGGATGGCTGGTACAGTCAGAGTAAAACCCACAAATACATAGAAACTATCAGATCTAAAAAAGATTTGTTTGCTTCTTTCAAAACCCAAATACACTGTTTGCATCTGCTGTATTATTTGCAAATTTTATGTCCAGTACTCTATCTTAAATTTGATCTAAAATGTCCAGCAAAAACCTTAAGCCCACATCAGCTATGAAGACTGCTTCAGGAGACATAGGAACAGTACTAAAATGAACAACCTACTGGCTTTGGAAAATTAAAAGTGAATTTGCAGGCTAGAAGCTGCCCACAAACTCTATCAGAGATAAAGAAGTGACTACTTGTCAATGGAGAAGGCCACTTGAGCCTTGTTGGAATTTAACCTGGGTTTCTCATGCCTATGTTCAAACTGTTGGATGGCTGGTACAGTCAGAGTAAAACCCACAAATACATAGAAACTATCAGATCTAAAGAAGATTTGTTTGCTTCTTTCAAAACCCAAAGACATCGTTTGCATCTGCTGTATTATTTGCTAATTTTATGTCCAGTACTCTATCTTAAATTTGATCTAAAATGTCCAGCAAAAACCTTAAGCCCACATCAGCTATGAAGACTGCTTCAGTATACATAGGAACAGTACTAAAATGAACAACCTACTGGCTTTGGAAAATTAAAAGTGAATTTGCAGGCTAGAAGCTACCCACAAACTCTATCAGAGATAAAGAAGTGACTACTTGTCAATGGAGAAGGGCACTTGAGCCTTGTTGGAATTGAACCTGGGTCTCCCATATGGGAGAACTAGTGCTCTAACCCCTAGACTACAGCAGATGGGTTGATGCCAGGCTGCCAAAATCTGGTTCTGTGTATTGCTGCCTATGTACAAACTGTTGGCTGGCTGGTAAAGTCAAACTTGCTGTATTATTTGCCCACATAAGCTATGAAGACTGCTTCAGGAGACATAGGAACAGTGATAAAATGAACAACCTACTGGCTTTGGAAAATTAAAAGTGAATTTGCAGGCTAGAAGCTGCCCACAAACTATATCAGAGATAAATAAGTGACTACTTGTCAATGGAGAAGGCCACTTGAGCCTTGTTGGAATTTAACCTGGGTTTCTCATGCCTATGTTCAAACTGTTGGATGGCTGGTACAGTCAGAGTAAAACCCACAAATACATAGAAACTATCAGATCTAAAGAAGATTTGTTTGCTTCTTTCAAAACCCAAAGACACTGTTTGCATCTGCTGTATTATTTGCTAATTTTATGTCCAGTACTCTATCTTAAATTTGATCTAAAATTTCCAGCAAAAACCTTAAGCCCACATCAGCTATGAAGACTGCTTCAGGAGACATAGGAACAGTACTAAAATGAACAACCTACTGGCTTTGGAAAATTAAAAGGGAATTTGCAGGCTAGAAGCTGCCCACAAACTCTATCAGAGATAAAGAAGTGATTACTTGTCAATGGAGAAGGCCACTTGAGCCTTGTTGGAATTGAACCTGGGTCTCCCATATGGGAGAACTAGTGCTCTAACCCCTAGACTACAGCAGATGTGTTGATGCCAGGCTGCCAAAATCTGGTTCTGTGTATTGCTGCCTATGTACAAACTGTTGGCTGGCTGGTAAAGTCAAACTTGCTGTATTATTTGCCCACATAAGCTATGAAGACTGCTTCAGGAGACATAGGAACAGTGATAAAATGAACAACCTACTGGCTTTGGAAAATTAAAAGTGAATTTGCAGGCTAGAAGCTGCCCACAAACTCTATCAGAGATAAAGAAGTGACTACTTGTCAATGGAGAAGGCTACTTGAGCCTTGTTGGAATTTAACCTGGGTTTCTCATGCCTATTTTCAAACTGTTGGATGGCTGGTACAGTCAGAGTAAAACCCACAAATACATAGAAACTATCAGATCTAAAGAAGATTTGTTTGCTTCTTTCAAAACCCAAATACACTGTTTGCATCTGCTGTATTATTTGCAAATTTTATGTCCAGTACTCTATCTTAAATTTGATCTAAAATGTCCAGCAAAAACCTTAAGCCCACATCAGCTATGAAGACTGCTTCAGGAGACATAGGAACAGTAATAAAATGAACAACCTACTGGCTTTGGAAAATTAAAAGGGAATTTGCAGGCTAGAAGCTGCCCACAAACTCTATCAGAGATAAAGAAGTGACTACTTGTCAATGGAGAAGGCCACTTGAGCCTTGTTGGAATTTAACCTGGGTCGCCCATATGGGAGAACTAGTGCTCTAACCCCTACACTACAGCAGATGTGTTGATGCCAGGCTGCCAAAATCTGGTTCTGTGTATTGCTGCCTATGTACAAACTGTTGGCTGGCTGGTAAAGTCAAACTTGCTGTATTATTTGCCCACATAAGCTATGAAGACTGCTTCAGGAGACATAGGAACAGTGATAAAATGAACAACCTACTGGCTTTGGAAAATTAAAAGTGAATTTGCAGGCTAGAAGCTGCCCACAAACTCTATCAGAGATAAAGAAGTGACTACTTGTCAATGCAGAAGGCTACTTGAGCCTTGTTGGAATTTAACCTGGGTTTCTCATGCCTTTTTTCAAACTGTTGGATGGCTGGTACAGTCAGAGTAAAACCCACAAATACATAGAAACTATCAGATCTAAAGAAGATTTGTTTGCTTCTTTCAAAAACCAAAGACACTGTTTGCATCTGCTGTATTATTAGCACATTTTATGTCCAGTACTCTATCTTAAATTTGATCTAAAATGTCCAGCAAAAACCTTAAGCCCACATCAGCTATGAAGACTGCTTCAGGAGACATAGGAACAGTACTAAAATGAACAACCTACTGGCTTTGGAAAATTAAAAGTGAATTTGCAGGCTAGAAGCTGCCCACAAACTCTATCAGAGATAAAGAAGTGACTACTTGTCAATGGAGAAGGCCACTTGAGCCTTGTTGGAATTGAACCTGGGTCTCCCATATGGGAGAACTAGTGCTCTAACCCCTAGACTACAGCAGATGTGTTGATGCCAGGTTGCCAAAATCTGGTTCTGTGTATTGCTGCCTATGTACAAGCTGTTGGCTGGCTGGTAAAGTCAAACTTGCTGTATTATTTGCCCACATAAGCTATGAAGACTGTTTCAGGAGACATAGGAACAGTGATAAAATGAACAACCTACTGGCTTTGGAAAATTAAAAGTGAATTTGCAGGCTAGAAGCTGCCCACAAACTCTATCAGAGATAAAGAAGTGACTACTTGTCAATGAGAAGGCCACTTGAGCCTTGTTGGAATTTAACCTGGGTTTCTCATGCCTATGTACAAACTGTTGGCTGGCTGGTAAAGTCAGAGTCAAACCCACAAATACATGAAAACTATCAGATCTAAAGAATATTTGTTTGCTTCCTTCAAAACCCAAAGACACTGTTGGCATCTGCTGTATTATTTGCTAATTTTATGTCCAGGAATTTTTCTTACATTTGATCTTAAATGTCCAGCAAAATCCTTAAGCCCACATAAGCTATGAAGACTGCTTTAGGAGACATAGGAACAGTGATAAAATAAACAACCTACTGGCTTTGGAAAATTAAAAGTGAATTTGCAGGCTAGAAGCTGCCCACAAACTCTATCAGAGATAAAGAAGTGACTACTTGTCAATGGAGAAGGCCACTTGAGCCTTGTTGGAATTGAACCTGGGTCTCCCATATGGGAGAACTAGTGCTCTAAGCCCTAGACTACAGCAGATGTGTTGATGCCAGGCTGCCAAAATCTGGTTCTGTGTATTGCTGCCTATGTACAAACTGTTGGCTGGCTGGTAAAGTCAAACTTGCTGTATTATTTGCCCACATAAGCTATGAAGACTGCTTCAGGAGACATAGGAACAGTGATAAAATGAACAACCTACTGGCTTTGGAAAGTTAAAAGTGAATTTGCAGGCTAGAAGCTGCCCACAAACTCTATCAGAGATAAAGAAGTGACTACTTGTCAATGGAGAAGGCTACTTGAGCCTTGTTGGAATTTAACCTGGGTTTCTCATGCCTATTTTCAAACTGTTGGATGGCTGGTACAGTCAGAGTAAAACCCACAAATACATAGAAACTATCAGATCTAAAAAAGATTTGTTTGCTTCTTTCAAAACCCAAATACACTGTTTGCATCTGCTGTATTATTTGCAAATTTTATGTCCAGTACTCTATCTTAAATTTGATCTAAAATGTCCAGCAAAAACCTTAAGCCCACATCAGCTATGAAGACTGCTTCAGGAGACATAGGAACAGTACTAAAATGAACAACCTACTGGCTTTGGAAAATTAAAAGGGAATTTGCAGGCTAGAAGCTGCCCACAAACTCTATCAGAGATAAAGAAGTGACTACTTGTCAATGGAGAAGGCCACTTGAGCCTTGTTGGAATTGAACCTGGGTCTCCCATATGGGAGAACTCGTGCTCTAACCCCTAGACTACAGCAGATGTGTTGATGCCAGGCTGCCAAAATCTGGTTCTGTGTATTGCTGCCTATGTACAAACTGTTGGCTGGCTGGTAAAGTCAAACTTGCTGTATTATTTGCCCACATAAGCTATGAAGACTGCTTCAGGAGACATAGGAACAGTGATAAAATGAACAACCTACTGGCTTTGGAAAATTAAAAGTGAATTTGCAGGCTAGAAGCTGCCCACAAACTCTATCAGAGATAAAGAAGTGACTACTTGTCAATGGAGAAGGCCACTTGAGCCTTGTTGGAATTTAACCTGGGTTTCTCATGCCTATTTTCAAACTGTTGGATGGCTGGTACAGTCAGAGTAAAACCCACAAATACATAGAAACTATCAGATCTAAAGAAGATTTGTTTGCTTCTTTCAAAACCCAAAGACACTGTTTGCATCTGCTGTATTATTTGCTAATTTTATGTCCAGTACTCTATCTTAAATTTGATCTAAAATGTCCAGCAAAAACCTTAAGCCCACATCAGCTATGAAGACTGCTTCAGGAGACATAGGAACAGTACTAAAATGAACAACCTACTGGCTTTGGAAAATTAAAAGTGAATTTGCATGCTAGAAGCTGCCCACAAACTCTATCAGAGATAAAGAAGTGACTACTTGTCAATGCAGAAGGCTACTTGAGCCTTGTTGGAATTTAACCTGGGTTTCTCATGCCTATTTTCAAACTGTTGGATGGCTGGTACAGTCAGAGTAAAACCCACAAATACATAGAAACTATCAGATCTAAAGAAGATTTGTTTGCTTCCTTCAAAACCCAAAGACACTGTTGGCATCTGCTGTATTATTTGCTAATTTTATGTCCAGGAATTTTTCTTACATTTGATCTTAAATGTCCAGCAAAATCCTTAAGCCCACATAAGCTATGAAGACTGCTTCAGGAGACATAGGAACAGTGATAAAATTAACAACCTACTGGCTTTGGAAAATTAAAAGTGAATTTGCAGGCTAGAAGCTGCCCACAAACTCTATCAGAGATAAAGAAGTGACTACTTGTCAATGGAGAAGGCCACTTGAGCCTTGTTGGAATTTAACCTGTGTCTCCCATATGGGAGAACTAGTGCTCTAACCCCTAGACTACAGCAGATGTGTTGATGCCAGGCTGCCAAAATCTGTTTCTGTGTATTGATGCCTATGTACAAACTGTTGGCTGGCTGGTAAAGTCAAACTTGCTGTATTATTTGCCCACATAAGCTATGAAGACTGCTTCAGGAGACATAGGAACAGTGATAAAATGAACAACCTACTGGCTTTGGAAAATTAAAAGTGAATTTGCAGGCTAGAAGCTGCCCACAAACTCTATCAGAGATAAAGAAGTGACTACTTGTCAATGCAGAAGGCTACTTGAGCCTTGTTGGAATTTAACCTGGGTTTCTCATGCCTTTTTTCAAACTGTTGGATGGCTGGTACAGTCAGAGTAAAACCCACAAATACATAGAAACTATCAGATCTAAAGAAGATTTGTTTGCTTCTTTCAAAAACCAAAGACACTGTTTGCATCTGCTGTATTATTAGCAAATTTTATGTCCAGTACTCTATCTTAAATTTGATCTAAAATGTCCAGCAAAAACCTTAAGCCCACATCAGCTATGAAGACTGCTTCAGGAGACATAGGAACAGTACTAAAATGAACAACCTACTGGCTTTGGAAAATTAAAAGTGAATTTGCAGGCTAGAAGCTGCCCACAAACTCTATCAGAGATAAAGGAGTGACTACTTGTCAATGGAGAAGGCCACTTGAGCCTTGTTGGAATTGAACCTGGGTCTCCCATATGGGAGAACTAGTGCTCTAACCCCTAGACTACAGCAGATGTATTGATACCGGGCTGCCAAAATCTGGTTCTGTGTATTGCTGCCTATGTACAAGCTGTTGGCTGGCTGGTAAAGTCAAACTTGCTGTATTATTTGCCCACATAAGCTATGAAGACTGTTTCAGGAGACATAGGAACAGTGATAAAATGAACAACCTACTGGCTTTGGAAAATTAAAAGTGAATTTGCAGGCTAGAAGCTGCCCACAAACTCTATCAGAGATAAAGAAGTGACTACTTGTCAATGAGAAGGCCACTTGAGCCTTGTTGGAATTTAACCTGGGTTTCTCATGCCTATTTTCAAACTGTTGGCTGGCTGGTAAAGTCAGAGTCAAACCCACAAATACATGAAAACTATCAGATCTAAAGAATATTTGTTTGCTTCCTTCAAAACCCAAAGACACTGTTGGCATCTGCTGTATTATTTGCTAATTTTATGTCCAGGAATTTTTCTTACATTTGATCTTAAATGTCCAGCAAAATCCTTAAGCCCACATAAGCTATGAAGACTGCTTCAGGAGACATAGGAACAGTGATAAAATAAACAACCTACTGGCTTTGGAAAATTAAAAGTGAATTTGCAGGCTAGAAGCTGCCCACAAACTCTATCAGAGATAAAGAAGTGACTACTTGTCAATGGAGAAGGCCACTTGAGCCTTGTTGGAATTGAACCTGGGTCTCCCATATGGGAGAACTAGTGCTCTAACCCCTAGACTACAGCAGATGTGTTGATGCCAGGCTGCCAAAATCTGGTTCTGTGTATTGCTGCCTATGTACAAACTGTTGGCTGGCTGGTAAAGTCAAACTTGCTGTATTATTTGCCCACATAAGCTATGAAGACTGCTTCAGGAGACATAGGAACAGTGATAAAATGAACAACCTACTGGCTTTGGAAAATTAAAAGTGAATTTGCAGGCTAGAAGCTGCCCACAAACTCTATCAGAGATAAAGAAGTGACTACTTGTCAATGCAGAAGGCTACTTGAGCCTTGTTGGAATTTAACCTGGGTTTCTCATGCCTATTTTCAAACTGTTGGATGGCTGGTACAGTCAGAGTAAAACCCACAAATACATAGAAACTATCAGATCTAAAGAAGATTTGTTTGCTTCTTTCAAAACCCAAAGACACTGTTTGCATCTGCTGTATTATTAGCAAATTTTATGTCCAGTACTCTATCTTAAATTTGATCTAAAATGTCCAGCAAAAACCTTAAGCCCACATCAGCTATGAAGACTACTTCAGGAGACATAGGAACAGTACTAAAATGAACAACCTACTGGCTTTGGAAAATTAAAACTGAATTTGCAGGCTAGAAGCTGCCCACAAACTCTATCAGAGATAAAGAAGTGACTACTTGTCAATGCAGAAGGCTACTTGAGCCTTGTTGGAATTTAACCTGGGTTTCTCATGCCTATTTTCAAACTGTTGGATGGCTGGTACAGTCAGAGTAAAACCCACAAATACATAGAAACTATCAGATCTAAAGAAGATTTGTTTGCTTCTTTCAAAACCCAAAGACACTGTTTGCATCTGCTGTATTATTAGCAAATTTTATGTCCAGTACTCTATCTTAAATTTGATCTAAAATGTCCAGCAAAAACCTTAAGCCCACATCAGCTATGAAGACTGCTTCAGGAGACATAGGAACAGTACTAAAATGAACAACCTACTGGCTTTGGAAAATTAAAACTGAATTTGCAGGCTAGAAGCTGCCCACAAACTCTATCAGAGATAAAGAAGTGACTACTTGTCAATGAGAAGGCCACTTGAGCCTTGTTGGAATTTAACCTGGGTTTCTCATGCCTATGTACAAACTGTTGGCTGGCTGGTAAAGTCAGAGTCAAACCCACAAATACATGAAAACTATCAGATCTAAAGAATATTTGTTTGCTTCCTTCAAAACCCAAAGACACTGTTGGCATCTGCTGTATTATTTGCTAATTTTATGTCCAGGAATTTTTCTTACATTTGATCTTAAATGTCCAGCAAAATCCTTAAGCCCACATAAGCTATGAAGACTGCTTCAGGAGACATAGGAACAGTGATAAAATAAACAACCTACTGGCTTTGGAAAATTAAAAGTGAATTTGCAGGCTAGAAGCTGCCCACAAACTCTATCAGAGATAAAGAAGTGACTACTTGTCAATGGAGAAGGCCACTTGAGCCTTGTTGGAATTGAACCTGGGTCTCCCATATGGGAGAACTAGTGCTCTAAGCCCTAGACTACAGCAGATGTGTTGATGCCAGGCTGCCAAAATCTGGTTCTGTGTATTGCTGCCTATGTACAAACTGTTGGCTGGCTGGTAAAGTCAAACTTGCTGTATTATTTGCCCACATAAGCTATGAAGACTGCTTCAGGAGACATAGGAACAGTGATAAAATGAACAACCTACTGGCTTTGGAAAATTAAAAGTGAATTTGCAGGCTAGAAGCTGCCCACAAACTCTATCAGAGATAAAGAAGTGACTACTTGTCAATGGAGAAGGCCACTTGAGCCTTGTTGGAATTTAACCTGGGTTTCTCATGCCTATGTTCAAACTGTTGGATGGCTGGTACAGTCAGAGTAAAACCCACAAATACATAGAACCTATCAGATCTAAAGAAGATTTGTTTGCTTCTTTCAAAACCCAAAGACGCTGTTTGCATCTGCTGTATTATTTGCTAATTTTATGTCCAGTACTCTATCTTAAATTTGATCTAAAATGTCCAGCAAAAACCTTAAGCCCACATCAGCTATGAAGACTGCTTCAGGAGACATAGGTACAGTACTAAAATGAACAACCTACTGGCTTTGGAAAATTAAAAGTGAATTTGCAGGCTAGAAGCTGCCCACAAACTCTATCAGAGATAAAGAAGTGACTACTTGTCAATGGAGAAGGCCACTTGAGCCTTGTTGGAATTGAACCTGGGTCTCCCATATGGGAGAACTAGTGCTCTAACCCCTAGACTACAGCAGATGTGTTGATGCCAGGCTGCCAAAATCTGGTTCTGTGTATTGCTGCCTATGTACAAACTGTTGGCTGGCTGGTAAAGTCAAACTTGCTGTATTATTTGCCCACATAAGCTATGAAGACTGCTTCAGGAGACATAGGAACAGTGATAAAATGAACAACCTACTGGCTTTGGAAAATTAAAAGTGAATTTGCAGGCTAGAAGCTGCCCACAAACTCTATCAGAGATAAAGAAGTGACTACTTGTCAATGCAGAAGGCTACTTGAGCCTTGTTGGAATTTAACCTGGGTTTCTCATGCCTATTTTCAAACTGTTGGATGGCTGGTACAGTCAGAGTAAAACCCACAAATACATAGAAACTATCAGATCTAAAGAAGATTTGTTTGCTTCTTTCAAAACCCAAAGACACTGTTTGCATCTGCTGTATTATTAGCAAATTTTATGTCCAGTACTCTATCTTAAATTTGATCTAAAATGTCCAGCAAAAACCTTAAGCCCACATCAGCTATGAAGACTACTTCAGGAGACATAGGAACAGTACTAAAATGAACAACCTACTGGCTTTGGAAAATTAAAACTGAATTTGCAGGCTAGAAGCTGCCCACAAACTCTATCAGAGATAAAGAAGTGACTACTTGTCAATGCAGAAGGCTACTTGAGCCTTGTTGGAATTTAACCTGGGTTTCTCATGCCTATTTTCAAACTGTTGGATGGCTGGTACAGTCAGAGTAAAACCCACAAATACATAGAAACTATCAGATCTAAAGAAGATTTGTTTGCTTCTTTCAAAACCCAAAGACACTGTTTGCATCTGCTGTATTATTAGCAAATTTTATGTCCAGTACTCTATCTTAAATTTGATCTAAAATGTCCAGCAAAAACCTTAAGCCCACATCAGCTATGAAGACTGCTTCAGGAGACATAGGAACAGTACTAAAATGAACAACCTACTGGCTTTGGAAAATTAAAACTGAATTTGCAGGCTAGAAGCTGCCCACAAACTCTATCAGAGATAAAGAAGTGACTACTTGTCAATGAGAAGGCCACTTGAGCCTTGTTGGAATTTAACCTGGGTTTCTCATGCCTATGTACAAACTGTTGGCTGGCTGGTAAAGTCAGAGTCAAACCCACAAATACATGAAAACTATCAGATCTAAAGAATATTTGTTTGCTTCCTTCAAAACCCAAAGACACTGTTGGCATCTGCTGTATTATTTGCTAATTTTATGTCCAGGAATTTTTCTTACATTTGATCTTAAATGTCCAGCAAAATCCTTAAGCCCACATAAGCTATGAAGACTGCTTCAGGAGACATAGGAACAGTGATAAAATAAACAACCTACTGGCTTTGGAAAATTAAAAGTGAATTTGCAGGCTAGAAGCTGCCCACAAACTCTATCAGAGATAAAGAAGTGACTACTTGTCAATGGAGAAGGCCACTTGAGCCTTGTTGGAATTGAACCTGGGTCTCCCATATGGGAGAACTAGTGCTCTAAGCCCTAGACTACAGCAGATGTGTTGATGCCAGGCTGCCAAAATCTGGTTCTGTGTATTGCTGCCTGTGTACAAACTGTTGGCTGGCTGGTAAAGTCAAACTTGCTGTATTATTTGCCCACATAAGCTATGAAGACTGCTTCAGGAGACATAGGAACAGTGATAAAATGAACAACCTACTGGCTTTGGAAAATTAAAAGTGAATTTGCAGGCTAGAAGCTGCCCACAAACTCTATCAGAGATAAAGAAGTGACTACTTGTCAATGGAGAAGGCTACTTGAGCCTTGTTGGAATTTAACCTGGGTTTCTCATGCCTATTTTCAAACTGTTGGATGGCTGGTACAGTCAGAGTAAAACCCACAAATACATAGAAACTATCAGATCTAAAAAAGATTTGTTTGCTTCTTTCAAAACCCAAATACACTGTTTGCATCTGCTGTATTATTTGCAAATTTTATGTCCAGTACTAAATTTGATCTAAAATGTCCAGCAAAAACCTTAAGCCCACATCAGCTATGAAGACTGCTTCAGGAGACATAGGAACAGTACTAAAATGAACAACCTACTGGCTTTGGAAAATTAAAAGTGAATTTGCAGGCTAGAAGCTGCCCACAAACTCTATCAGAGATAAAGAAGTGACTACTTGTCAATGAGAAGGCCACTTGAGCCTTGTTGGAATTTAACCTGGGTTTCTCATGCCTATGTTCAAACTGTTGGATGGCTGGTACAGTCAGAGTAAAACCCACAAATACATAGAAACTATCAGATCTAAAGAAGATTTGTTTGCTTCTTTCAAAACCCAAAGACATCGTTTGCATCTGCTGTATTATTTGCTAATTTTATGTCCAGTACTCTATCTTAAATTTGATCTAAAATGTCCAGCAAAAACCTTAAGCCCACATCAGCTATGAAGACTGCTTCAGGAGACATAGGAACAGTACTAAAATGAACAACCTACTGGCTTTGGAAAATTAAAAGGGAATTTGCAGGCTAGAAGCTGCCCACAAACTCTATCAGAGATAAAGAAGTGATTACTTGTCAATGGAGAAGGCCACTTGAGCCTTGTTGGAATTGAACCTGGGTCTCCCATATGGGAGAACTAGTGCTCTAACCCCTAGACTACAGCAGATGTGTTGATGCCAGGCTGCCAAAATCTGGTTCTGTGTATTGCTGCCTATGTACAAACTGTTGGCTGGCTGGTAAAGTCAAACTTGCTGTATTATTTGCCCACATAAGCTATGAAGACTGCTTCAGGAGACATAGGAACAGTGATAAAATGAACAACCTACTGGCTTTGGAAAATTAAAAGTGAATTTGCAGGCTAGAAGCTGCCCACAAACTCTATCAGAGATAAAGAAGTGACTACTTGTCAATGGAGAAGGCTACTTGAGCCTTGTTGGAATTTAACCTGGGTTTCTCATGCCTATTTTCAAACTGTTGGATGGCTGGTACAGTCAGAGTAAAACCCACAAATACATAGAAACTATCAGATCTAAAGAAGATTTGTTTGCTTCTTTCAAAACCCAAATACACTGTTTGCATCTGCTGTATTATTTGCAAATTTTATGTCCAGTACTCTATCTTAAATTTGATCTAAAATGTCCAGCAAAAACCTTAAGCCCACATCAGCTATGAAGACTGCTTCAGGAGACATAGGAACAGTAATAAAATGAACAACCTACTGGCTTTGGAAAATTAAAAGGGAATTTGCAGGCTAGAAGCTGCCCACAAACTCTATCAGAGATAAAGAAGTGACTACTTGTCAATGGAGAAGGCCACTTGAGCCTTGTTGGAATTTAACCTGGGTCGCCCATATGGGAGAACTAGTGCTCTAACCCCTACACTACAGCAGATGTGTTGATGCCAGGCTGCCAAAATCTGGTTCTGTGTATTGCTGCCTATGTACAAACTGTTGGCTGGCTGGTAAAGTCAAACTTGCTGTATTATTTGCCCACATAAGCTATGAAGACTGCTTCAGGAGACATAGGAACAGTGATAAAATGAACAACCTACTGGCTTTGGAAAATTAAAAGTGAATTTGCAGGCTAGAAGCTGCCCACAAACTCTATCAGAGATAAAGAAGTGACTACTTGTCAATGCAGAAGGCTACTTGAGCCTTGTTGGAATTTAACCTGGGTTTCTCATGCCTTTTTTCAAACTGTTGGATGGCTGGTACAGTCAGAGTAAAACCCACAAATACATAGAAACTATCAGATCTAAAGAAGATTTGTTTGCTTCTTTCAAAAACCAAAGACACTGTTTGCATCTGCTGTATTATTAGCACATTTTATGTCCAGTACTCTATCTTAAATTTGATCTAAAATGTCCAGCAAAAACCTTAAGCCCACATCAGCTATGAAGACTGCTTCAGGAGACATAGGAACAGTACTAAAATGAACAACCTACTGGCTTTGGAAAATTAAAAGTGAATTTGCAGGCTAGAAGCTGCCCACAAACTCTATCAGAGATAAAGAAGTGACTACTTGTCAATGGAGAAGGCCACTTGAGCCTTGTTGGAATTGAACCTGGGTCTCCCATATGGGAGAACTAGTGCTCTAACCCCTAGACTACAGCAGATGTGTTGATGCCAGGCTGCCAAAATCTGGTTCTGTGTATTGCTGCCTATGTACAAGCTGTTGGCTGGCTGGTAAAGTCAAACTTGCTGTATTATTTGCCCACATAAGCTATGAAGACTGTTTCAGGAGACATAGGAACAGTGATAAAATGAACAACCTACTGGCTTTGGAAAATTAAAAGTGAATTTGCAGGCTAGAAGCTGCCCACAAACTCTATCAGAGATAAAGAAGTGACTACTTGTCAATGGAGAAGGCTACTTGAGCCTTGTTGGAATTTAACCTGGGTTTCTCATGCCTATTTTCAAACTGTTGGATGGCTGGTACAGTCAGAGTAAAACCCACAAATACATAGAAACTATCAGATCTAAAGAAGATTTGTTTGCTTCTTTCAAAACCCAAATACACTGTTTGCATCTGCTGTATTATTTGCAAATTTTATGTCCAGTACTCTATCTTAAATTTGATCTAAAATGTCCAGCAAAAACCTTAAGCCCACATCAGCTATGAAGACTGCTTCAGGAGACATAGGAACAGTAATAAAATGAACAACCTACTGGCTTTGGAAAATTAAAAGGGAATTTGCAGGCTAGAAGCTGCCCACAAACTCTATCAGAGATAAAGAAGTGACTACTTGTCAATGGAGAAGGCCACTTGAGCCTTGTTGGAATTTAACCTGGGTTTCTCATGCCTATTTTCAAACTGTTGGATGGCTGGTACAGTCAGAGTAAAACCCACAAATACATAGAAACTATCAGATCTAAAGAAGATTTGTTTGCTTCTTTCAAAACCCAAAGACACTGTTTGCATCTGCTGTATTATTTGCTAATTTTATGTCCAGTACTCTATCTTAAATTTGATCTAAAATGTCCAGCAAAAACCTTAAGCCCACATCAGCTATGAAGACTGCTTCAGGAGACATAGGAACAGTACTAAAATGAACAACCTACTGGCTTTGGAAAATTAAAAGTGAATTTGCATGCTAGAAGCTGCCCACAAACTCTATCAGAGATAAAGAAGTGACTACTTGTCAATGCAGAAGGCTACTTGAGCCTTGTTGGAATTTAACCTGGGTTTCTCATGCCTATTTTCAAACTGTTGGATGGCTGGTACAGTCAGAGTAAAACCCACAAATACATAGAAACTATCAGATCTAAAGAAGATTTGTTTGCTTCCTTCAAAACCCAAAGACACTGTTGGCATCTGCTGTATTATTTGCTAATTTTATGTCCAGGAATTTTTCTTACATTTGATCTTAAATGTCCAGCAAAATCCTTAAGCCCACATAAGCTATGAAGACTGCTTCAGGAGACATAGGAACAGTGATAAAATTAACAACCTACTGGCTTTGGAAAATTAAAAGTGAATTTGCAGGCTAGAAGCTGCCCACAAACTCTATCAGAGATAAAGAAGTGACTACTTGTCAATGGAGAAGGCCACTTGAGCCTTGTTGGAATTTAACCTGTGTCTCCCATATGGGAGAACTAGTGCTCTAACCCCTAGACTACAGCAGATGTGTTGATGCCAGGCTGCCAAAATCTGTTTCTGTGTATTGATGCCTATGTACAAACTGTTGGCTGGCTGGTAAAGTCAAACTTGCTGTATTATTTGCCCACATAAGCTATGAAGACTGCTTCAGGAGACATAGGAACAGTGATAAAATGAACAACCTACTGGCTTTGGAAAATTAAAAGTGAATTTGCAGGCTAGAAGCTGCCCACAAACTATATCAGAGATAAAGAAGTGACTACTTGTCAATGGAGAAGGCCACTTGAGCCTTGTTGGAATTTAACCTGGGTTTCTCATGCCTATGTTCAAACTGTTGGATGGCTGGTACAGTCAGAGTAAAACCCACAAATACATAGAAACTATCAGATCTAAAGAAGATTTGTTTGCTTCTTTCAAAACCCAAAGACACTGTTTGCATCTGCTGTATTATTTGCTAATTTTATGTCCAGTACTCTATCTTAAATTTGATCTAAAATTTCCAGCAAAAACCTTAAGCCCACATCAGCTATGAAGACTGCTTCAGGAGACATAGGAACAGTACTAAAATGAACAACCTACTGGCTTTGGAAAATTAAAAGGGAATTTGCAGGCTAGAAGCTGCCCACAAACTCTATCAGAGATAAAGAAGTGATTACTTGTCAATGGAGAAGGCCACTTGAGCCTTGTTGGAATTGAACCTGGGTCTCCCATATGGGAGAACTAGTGCTCTAACCCCTAGACTACAGCAGATGTGTTGATGCCAGGCTGCCAAAATCTGGTTCTGTGTATTGCTGCCTATGTACAAACTGTTGGCTGGCTGGTAAAGTCAAACTTGCTGTATTATTTGCCCACATAAGCTATGAAGACTGCTTCAGGAGACATAGGAACAGTGATAAAATGAACAACCTACTGGCTTTGGAAAATTAAAAGTGAATTTGCAGGCTAGAAGCTGCCCACAAACTCTATCAGAGATAAAGAAGTGACTACTTGTCAATGCAGAAGGCTACTTGAGCCTTGTTGGAATTTAACCTGGGTTTCTCATGCCTTTTTTCAAACTGTTGGATGGCTGGTACAGTCAGAGTAAAACCCACAAATACATAGAAACTATCAGATCTAAAGAAGATTTGTTTGCTTCTTTCAAAAACCAAAGACACTGTTTGCATCTGCTGTATTATTAGCACATTTTATGTCCAGTACTCTATCTTAAATTTGATCTAAAATGTCCAGCAAAAACCTTAAGCCCACATCAGCTATGAAGACTGCTTCAGGAGACATAGGAACAGTACTAAAATGAACAACCTACTGGCTTTGGAAAATTAAAAGTGAATTTGCAGGCTAGAAGCTGCCCACAAACTCTATCAGAGATAAAGAAGTGACTACTTGTCAATGGAGAAGGCCACTTGAGCCTTGTTGGAATTGAACCTGGGTCTCCCATATGGGAGAACTAGTGCTCTAACCCCTAGACTACAGCAGATGTGTTGATGCCAGGCTGCCAAAATCTGGTTCTGTGTATTGCTGCCTATGTACAAGCTGTTGGCTGGCTGGTAAAGTCAAACTTGCTGTATTATTTGCCCACATAAGCTATGAAGACTGTTTCAGGAGACATAGGAACAGTGATAAAATGAACAACCTACTGGCTTTGGAAAATTAAAAGTGAATTTGCAGGCTAGAAGCTGCCCACAAACTCTATCAGAGATAAAGAAGTGACTACTTGTCAATGAGAAGGCCACTTGAGCCTTGTTGGAATTTAACCTGGGTTTCTCATGCCTATGTACAAACTGTTGGCTGGCTGGTAAAGTCAGAGTCAAACCCACAAATACATGAAAACTATCAGATCTAAAGAATATTTGTTTGCTTCCTTCAAAACCCAAAGACACTGTTGGCATCTGCTGTATTATTTGCTAATTTTATGTCCAGGAATTTTTCTTACATTTGATCTTAAATGTCCAGCAAAATCCTTAAGCCCACATAAGCTATGAAGACTGCTTCAGGAGACATAGGAACAGTGATAAAATAAACAACCTACTGGCTTTGGAAAATTAAAAGTGAATTTGCAGGCTAGAAGCTGCCCACAAACTCTATCAGAGATAAAGAAGTGACTACTTGTCAATGGAGAAGGCCACTTGAGCCTTGTTGGAATTGAACCTGGGTCTCCCATATGGGAGAACTAGTGCTCTAAGCCCTAGACTACAGCAGATGTGTTGATGCCAGGCTGCCAAAATCTGGTTCTGTGTATTGCTGCCTATGTACAAACTGTTGGCTGGCTGGTAAAGTCAAACTTGCTGTATTATTTGCCCACATAAGCTATGAAGACTGCTTCAGGAGACATAGGAACAGTGATAAAATGAACAACCTACTGGCTTTGGAAAGTTAAAAGTGAATTTGCAGGCTAGAAGCTGCCCACAAACTCTATCAGAGATAAAGAAGTGACTACTTGTCAATGGAGAAGGCTACTTGAGCCTTGTTGGAATTTAACCTGGGTTTCTCATGCCTATTTTCAAACTGTTGGATGGCTGGTACAGTCAGAGTAAAACCCACAAATACATAGAAACTATCAGATCTAAAAAAGATTTGTTTGCTTCTTTCAAAACCCAAATACACTGTTTGCATCTGCTGTATTATTTGCAAATTTTATGTCCAGTACTCTATCTTAAATTTGATCTAAAATGTCCAGCAAAAACCTTAAGCCCACATCAGCTATGAAGACTGCTTCAGGAGACATAGGAACAGTACTAAAATGAACAACCTACTGGCTTTGGAAAATTAAAAGGGAATTTGCAGGCTAGAAGCTGCCCACAAACTCTATCAGAGATAAAGAAGTGACTACTTGTCAATGGAGAAGGCCACTTGAGCCTTGTTGGAATTGAACCTGGGTCTCCCATATGGGAGAACTCGTGCTCTAACCCCTAGACTACAGCAGATGTGTTGATGCCAGGCTGCCAAAATCTGGTTCTGTGTATTGCTGCCTATGTACAAACTGTTGGCTGGCTGGTAAAGTCAAACTTGCTGTATTATTTGCCCACATAAGCTATGAAGACTGCTTCAGGAGACATAGGAACAGTGATAAAATGAACAACCTACTGGCTTTGGAAAATTAAAAGTGAATTTGCAGGCTAGAAGCTGCCCACAAACTCTATCAGAGATAAAGAAGTGACTACTTGTCAATGGAGAAGGCCACTTGAGCCTTGTTGGAATTTAACCTGGGTTTCTCATGCCTATTTTCAAACTGTTGGATGGCTGGTACAGTCAGAGTAAAACCCACAAATACATAGAAACTATCAGATCTAAAGAAGATTTGTTTGCTTCTTTCAAAACCCAAAGACACTGTTTGCATCTGCTGTATTATTTGCTAATTTTATGTCCAGTACTCTATCTTAAATTTGATCTAAAATGTCCAGCAAAAACCTTAAGCCCACATCAGCTATGAAGACTGCTTCAGGAGACATAGGAACAGTACTAAAATGAACAACCTACTGGCTTTGGAAAATTAAAAGTGAATTTGCATGCTAGAAGCTGCCCACAAACTCTATCAGAGATAAAGAAGTGACTACTTGTCAATGCAGAAGGCTACTTGAGCCTTGTTGGAATTTAACCTGGGTTTCTCATGCCTATTTTCAAACTGTTGGATGGCTGGTACAGTCAGAGTAAAACCCACAAATACATAGAAACTATCAGATCTAAAGAAGATTTGTTTGCTTCCTTCAAAACCCAAAGACACTGTTGGCATCTGGTGTATTATTTGCTAATTTTATGTCCAGGAATTTTTCTTACATTTGATCTTAAATGTCCAGCAAAATCCTTAAGCCCACATAAGCTATGAAGACTGCTTCAGGAGACATAGGAACAGTGATAAAATTAACAACCTACTGGCTTTGGAAAATTAAAAGTGAATTTGCAGGCTAGAAGCTGCCCACAAACTCTATCAGAGATAAAGAAGTGACTACTTGTCAATGGAGAAGGCCACTTGAGCCTTGTTGGAATTTAACCTGTGTCTCCCATATGGGAGAACTAGTGCTCTAACCCCTAGACTACAGCAGATGTGTTGATGCCAGGCTGCCAAAATCTGTTTCTGTGTATTGATGCCTATGTACAAACTGTTGGCTGGCTGGTAAAGTCAAACTTGCTGTATTATTTGCCCACATAAGCTATGAAGACTGCTTCAGGAGACATAGGAACAGTGATAAAATGAACAACCTACTGGCTTTGGAAAATTAAAAGTGAATTTGCAGGCTAGAAGCTGCCCACAAACTATATCAGAGATAAAGAAGTGACTACTTGTCAATGGAGAAGGCCACTTGAGCCTTGTTGGAATTTAACCTGGGTTTCTCATGCCTATGTTCAAACTGTTGGATGGCTGGTACAGTCAGAGTAAAACCCACAAATACATAGAAACTATCAGATCTAAAGAAGATTTGTTTGCTTCTTTCAAAACCCAAAGACACTGTTTGCATCTGCTGTATTATTTGCTAATTTTATGTCCAGTACTCTATCTTAAATTTGATCTAAAATTTCCAGCAAAAACCTTAAGCCCACATCAGCTATGAAGACTGCTTCAGGAGACATAGGAACAGTACTAAAATGAACAACCTACTGGCTTTGGAAAATTAAAAGGGAATTTGCAGGCTAGAAGCTGCCCACAAACTCTATCAGAGATAAAGAAGTGATTACTTGTCAATGGAGAAGGCCACTTGAGCCTTGTTGGAATTGAACCTGGGTCTACCATGTGGAAGAACTAGTGCTCTAACCCCTAGACTACAGCAGATGTGTTGATGCCAGGCTGCCAAAATCTGGTTCTGTGTATTGCTGCCTATGTACAAACTGTTGGCTGGCTGGTAAAGTCAAACTTGCTGTATTATTTGCCCACATAAGCTATGAAGACTGCTTCAGGAGACATAGGAACAGTGATAAAATGAACAACCTACTGGCTTTGGAAAATTAAAAGTGAATTTGCAGGCTAGAAGCTGCCCACAAACTCTATCAGAGATAAAGAAGTGACTACTTGTCAATGAGAAGGCCACTTGAGCCTTGTTGGAATTTAACCTGGGTTTCTCATGCCTATGTACAAACTGTTGGCTGGCTGGTAAAGTCAGAGTCAAACCCACAAATACATGAAAACTATCAGATCTAAAGAATATTTGTTTGCTTCCTTCAAAACCCAAAGACACTGTTGGCATCTGCTGTATTATTTGCTAATTTTATGTCCAGGAATTTTTCTTACATTTGATCTTAAATGTCCAGCAAAATCCTTAAGCCCACATAAGCTATGAAGACTGCTTCAGGAGACATAGGAACAGTGATAAAATAAACAACCTACTGGCTTTGGAAAATTAAAAGTGAATTTGCAGGCTAGAAGCTGCCCACAAACTCTATCAGAGATAAAGAAGTGACTACTTGTCAATGGAGAAGGCCACTTGAGCCTTGTTGGAATTGAACCTGGGTCTCCCATATGGGAGAACTCGTGCTCTAACCCCTAGACTACAGCAGATGTGTTGATGCCAGGCTGCCAAAATCTGGTTCTGTGTATTGCTGCCTATGTACAAACTGTTGGCTGGCTGGTAAAGTCAAACTTGCTGTATTATTTGCCCACATAAGCTATGAAGACTGCTTCAGGAGACATAGGAACAGTACTAAAATGAACAACCTACTGGCTTTGGAAAATTAAAAGTGAATTTGCATGCTAGAAGCTGCCCACAAACTCTATCAGAGATAAAGAAGTGACTACTTGTCAATGCAGAAGGCTACTTGAGCCTTGTTGGAATTTAACCTGGGTTTCTCATGCCTATTTTCAAACTGTTGGATGGCTGGTACAGTCAGAGTAAAACCCACAAATACATAGAAACTATCAGATCTAAAGAAGATTTGTTTGCTTCCTTCAAAACCCAAAGACACTGTTGGCATCTGCTGTATTATTTGCTAATTTTATGTCCAGGAATTTTTCTTACATTTGATCTTAAATGTCCAGCAAAATCCTTAAGCCCACATAAGCTATGAAGACTGCTTCAGGAGACATAGGAACAGTGATAAAATGAACAACCTACTGGCTTTGGAAAATTAAAAGTGAATTTGCAGGCTAGAAGCTGCCCACAAACTCTATCAGAGATAAAGAAGTGACTACTTGTCAATGGAGAAGGCCACTTGAGCCTTGTTGGAATTGAACCTTGGTCTCCCATATGGGAGAACTAGTGCTCTAACCCGTAGACTACAGCAGATGTGTTGATGCCAGGCTGCCAAAATCTGGTTCTGTGTATTGCTGCCTATGTACAAACTGTTGGCTGGTTGGTAAAGTCAAACTTGCTGTATTATTTGCCCACATAAGCTATGAAGACTGCTTCAGGAGACATAGGAACAGTGATAAAATGAACAACCTACTGGCTTTGGAAAATTAAAAGTGAATTTGCAGGCTAGAAGCTGCCCACAAACTCTATCAGAGATAAAGAAGTGACTACTTGTCAATGGAGAAGGCCACTTGAGCCTTGTTGGAATTTAACCTGGGTTTCTCATGCCTATGTTCAAACTGTTGGATGGCTGGTACAGTCAGAGTTAAACCCACAAATACATAGAAACTATCAGATCTAAAGAAGATTTGTTTGCTTCCTTCAAAACCCAAAGACGCTGTTTGCATCTGCTGTATTATTTGCTAATTTTATGTCCAGTACTCTATCTTAAATTTGATCTAAAATGTCCAGCAAAAACCTTAAGCCCACATCAGCTATGAAGACTGCTTCAGGAGACATAGGAACAGTACTAAAATGAACAACCTACTGGCTTTGGAAAATTAAAAGTGAATTTGCAGGCTAGAAGCTGCCCACAAACTCTATCAGAGATAAAGAAGTGACTACTTGTCAATGGAGAAGGCCACTTGAGCCTTGTTGGAATTGAACCTGGGTCTCCCATATGGGAGAACTAGTGCTCTAACCCCTAGACTACAGCAGATGTGTTGATGCTAAGCTGCCAAAATCTGGTTCTGTGTATTGCTGCCTATGTACAAACTGTTGGCTGGCTGGTAAAGTCAAACTTGCTGTATTATTTGCCCACATAAGCTATGAAGACTGCTTCAGGAGACATAGGAACAGTGATAAAATGAACAACCTACTGGCTTTGGAAAATTAAAAGTGAATTTGCAGGCTAGAAGCTGCCCACAAACTCTATCAGAGATAAAGAAGTGACTACTTGTCAATGCAGAAGGCTACTTGAGCCTTGTTGGAATTTAACCTGGGTTTCTCATGCCTATTTTCAAACTGTTGGATGGCTGGTACAGTCAGAGTAAAACCCACAAATACATAGAAACTATCAGATCTAAAGAAGATTTGTTTGCTTCTTTCAAAACCCAAAGACACTGTTTGCATCTGCTGTATTATTAGCAAATTTTATGTCCAGTACTCTATCTTAAATTTGATCTAAAATGTCCAGCAAAAACCTTAAGCCCACATCAGCTATGAAGACTGCTTCAGGAGACATAGGAACAGTACTAAAATGAACAACCTACTGGCTTTGGAAAATTAAAACTGAATTTGCAGGCTAGAAGCTGCCCACAAACTCTATCAGAGATAAAGAAGTGACTACTTGTCAATGAGAAGGCCACTTGAGCCTTGTTGGAATTTAACCTGGGTTTCTCATGCCTATGTACAAGCTGTTGGCTGGCTGGTAAGGTCAAACTTGCTGTATTATTTGCCCACATAAGCTATGAAGACTGTTTCAGGAGACATAGGAACAGTGATAAAATGAACAACCTACTGGCTTTGGAAAATTAAAAGTGAATTTGCAGGCTAGAAGCTGCCCACAAACTCTATCAGAGATAAAGAAGTGACTACTTGTCAATGAGAAGGCCACTTGAGCCTTGTTGGAATTTAACCTGGGTTTCTCATGCCTATGTACAAACTGTTGGCTGGCTGGTAAAGTCAGAGTCAAACCCACAAATACATGAAAACTATCAGATCTAAAGAATATTTGTTTGCTTCCTTCAAAACCCAAAGACACTGTTGGCATCTGCTGTATTATTTGCTAATTTTATGTCCAGGAATTTTTCTTACATTTGATCTTAAATGTCCAGCAAAATCCTTAAGCCCACATAAGCTATGAAGACTGCTTCAGGAGACATAGGAACAGTGATAAAATAAACAACCTACTGGCTTTGGAAAATTAAAAGTGAATTTGCAGGCTAGAAGCTGCCCACAAACTCTATCAGAGATAAAGAAGTGACTACTTGTCAATGGAGAAGGCCACTTGAGCCTTGTTGGAATTGAACCTGGGTCTCCCATATGGGAGAACTAGTGCTCTAAGCCCTAGACTACAGCAGATGTGTTGATGCCAGGCTGCCAAAATCTGGTTCTGTGTATTGCTGCCTATGTACAAACTGTTGGCTGGCTGGTAAAGTCAAACTTGCTGTATTATTTGCCCACATAAGCTATGAAGACTGCTTCAGGAGACATAGGAACAGTGATAAAATGAACAACCTACTGGCTTTGGAAAATTAAAAGTGAATTTGCAGGCTAGAAGCTGCCCACAAACTCTATCAGAGATAAAGAAGTGACTACTTGTCAATGGAGAAGGCCACTTGAGCCTTGTTGGAATTTAACCTGGGTTTCTCATGCCTATGTTCAAACTGTTGGATGGCTGGTACAGTCAGAGTAAAACCCACAAATACATAGAACCTATCAGATCTAAAGAAGATTTGTTTGCTTCTTTCAAAACCCAAAGACGCTGTTTGCATCTGCTGTATTATTTGCTAATTTTATGTCCAGTACTCTATCTTAAATTTGATCTAAAATGTCCAGCAAAAACCTTAAGCCCACATCAGCTATGAAGACTGCTTCAGGAGACATAGGTACAGTACTAAAATGAACAACCTACTGGCTTTGGAAAATTAAAAGTGAATTTGCAGGCTAGAAGCTGCCCACAAACTCTATCAGAGATAAAGAAGTGACTACTTGTCAATGGAGAAGGCCACTTGAGCCTTGTTGGAATTGAACCTGGGTCTCCCATATGGGAGAACTAGTGCTCTAACCCCTAGACTACAGCAGATGTGTTGATGCCAGGCTGCCAAAATCTGGTTCTGTGTATTGCTGCCTATGTACAAACTGTTGGCTGGCTGGTAAAGTCAAACTTGCTGTATTATTTGCCCACATAAGCTATGAAGACTGCTTCAGGAGACATAGGAACAGTGATAAAATGAACAACCTACTGGCTTTGGAAAATTAAAAGTGAATTTGCAGGCTAGAAGCTGCCCACAAACTCTATCAGAGATAAAGAAGTGACTACTTGTCAATGCAGAAGGCTACTTGAGCCTTGTTGGAATTTAACCTGGGTTTCTCATGCCTATTTTCAAACTGTTGGATGGCTGGTACAGTCAGAGTAAAACCCACAAATACATAGAAACTATCAGATCTAAAGAAGATTTGTTTGCTTCTTTCAAAACCCAAAGACACTGTTTGCATCTGCTGTATTATTAGCAAATTTTATGTCCAGTACTCTATCTTAAATTTGATCTAAAATGTCCAGCAAAAACCTTAAGCCCACATCAGCTATGAAGACTACTTCAGGAGACATAGGAACAGTACTAAAATGAACAACCTACTGGCTTTGGAAAATTAAAACTGAATTTGCAGGCTAGAAGCTGCCCACAAACTCTATCAGAGATAAAGAAGTGACTACTTGTCAATGCAGAAGGCTACTTGAGCCTTGTTGGAATTTAACCTGGGTTTCTCATGCCTATTTTCAAACTGTTGGATGGCTGGTACAGTCAGAGTAAAACCCACAAATACATAGAAACTATCAGATCTAAAGAAGATTTGTTTGCTTCTTTCAAAACCCAAAGACACTGTTTGCATCTGCTGTATTATTAGCAAATTTTATGTCCAGTACTCTATCTTAAATTTGATCTAAAATGTCCAGCAAAAACCTTAAGCCCACATCAGCTATGAAGACTGCTTCAGGAGACATAGGAACAGTACTAAAATGAACAACCTACTGGCTTTGGAAAATTAAAACTGAATTTGCAGGCTAGAAGCTGCCCACAAACTCTATCAGAGATAAAGAAGTGACTACTTGTCAATGAGAAGGCCACTTGAGCCTTGTTGGAATTTAACCTGGGTTTCTCATGCCTATGTACAAACTGTTGGCTGGCTGGTAAAGTCAGAGTCAAACCCACAAATACATGAAAACTATCAGATCTAAAGAATATTTGTTTGCTTCCTTCAAAACCCAAAGACACTGTTGGCATCTGCTGTATTATTTGCAAATTTTATGTCCAGTACTCTATCTTAAATTTGATCTAAAATGTCCAGCAAAAACCTTAAGCCCACATCAGCTATGAAGACTGCTTCAGGAGACATAGGAACAGTGATAAAATGAACAACCTACTGGCTTTGGAAAATTAAAAGTGAATTTGCAGGCTAGAAGCTGCCCACAAACTCTATCAGAGATAAAGAAGTGACTACTTGTCAATGGAGAAGGCCACTTGAGCCTTGTTGGAATTTAACCTGGGTTTCTCATGCCTATTTTCAAACTGTTGGATGGCTGGTACAGTCAGAGTAAAACCCACAAATACATAGAAACTATCAGATCTAAAGAAGATTTGTTTGCTTCTTTCAAAACCCAAAGACACTGTTTGCATCTGCTGTATTATTTGCTAATTTTATGTCCAGTACTCTATCTTAAATTTGATCTAAAATGTCCAGCAAAAACCTTAAGCCCACATCAGCTATGAAGACTGCTTCAGGAGACATAGGAACAGTACTAAAATGAACAACCTACTGGCTTTGGAAAATTAAAAGTGAATTTGCATGCTAGAAGCTGCCCACAAACTCTATCAGAGATAAAGAAGTGACTACTTGTCAATGCAGAAGGCTACTTGAGCCTTGTTGGAATTTAACCTGGGTTTCTCATGCCTATTTTCAAACTGTTGGATGGCTGGTACAGTCAGAGTAAAACCCACAAATACATAGAAACTATCAGATCTAAAGAAGATTTGTTTGCTTCCTTCAAAACCCAAAGACACTGTTGGCATCTGGTGTATTATTTGCTAATTTTATGTCCAGGAATTTTTCTTACATTTGATCTTAAATGTCCAGCAAAATCCTTAAGCCCACATAAGCTATGAAGACTGCTTCAGGAGACATAGGAACAGTGATAAAATTAACAACCTACTGGCTTTGGAAAATTAAAAGTGAATTTGCAGGCTAGAAGCTGCCCACAAACTCTATCAGAGATAAAGAAGTGACTACTTGTCAATGGAGAAGGCCACTTGAGCCTTGTTGGAATTTAACCTGTGTCTCCCATATGGGAGAACTAGTGCTCTAACCCCTAGACTACAGCAGATGTGTTGATGCCAGGCTGCCAAAATCTGTTTCTGTGTATTGATGCCTATGTACAAACTGTTGGCTGGCTGGTAAAGTCAAACTTGCTGTATTATTTGCCCACATAAGCTATGAAGACTGCTTCAGGAGACATAGGAACAGTGATAAAATGAACAACCTACTGGCTTTGGAAAATTAAAAGTGAATTTGCAGGCTAGAAGCTGCCCACAAACTATATCAGAGATAAAGAAGTGACTACTTGTCAATGGAGAAGGCCACTTGAGCCTTGTTGGAATTTAACCTGGGTTTCTCATGCCTATGTTCAAACTGTTGGATGGCTGGTACAGTCAGAGTAAAACCCACAAATACATAGAAACTATCAGATCTAAAGAAGATTTGTTTGCTTCTTTCAAAACCCAAAGACACTGTTTGCATCTGCTGTATTATTTGCTAATTTTATGTCCAGTACTCTATCTTAAATTTGATCTAAAATTTCCAGCAAAAACCTTAAGCCCACATCAGCTATGAAGACTGCTTCAGGAGACATAGGAACAGTACTAAAATGAACAACCTACTGGCTTTGGAAAATTAAAAGGGAATTTGCAGGCTAGAAGCTGCCCACAAACTCTATCAGAGATAAAGAAGTGATTACTTGTCAATGGAGAAGGCCACTTGAGCCTTGTTGGAATTGAACCTGGGTCTACCATGTGGAAGAACTAGTGCTCTAACCCCTAGACTACAGCAGATGTGTTGATGCCAGGCTGCCAAAATCTGGTTCTGTGTATTGCTGCCTATGTACAAACTGTTGGCTGGCTGGTAAAGTCAAACTTGCTGTATTATTTGCCCACATAAGCTATGAAGACTGCTTCAGGAGACATAGGAACAGTGATAAAATGAACAACCTACTGGCTTTGGAAAATTAAAAGTGAATTTGCAGGCTAGAAGCTGCCCACAAACTCTATCAGAGATAAAGAAGTGACTACTTGTCAATGAGAAGGCCACTTGAGCCTTGTTGGAATTTAACCTGGGTTTCTCATGCCTATGTACAAACTGTTGGCTGGCTGGTAAAGTCAGAGTCAAACCCACAAATACATGAAAACTATCAGATCTAAAGAATATTTGTTTGCTTCCTTCAAAACCCAAAGACACTGTTGGCATCTGCTGTATTATTTGCTAATTTTATGTCCAGGAATTTTTCTTACATTTGATCTTAAATGTCCAGCAAAATCCTTAAGCCCACATAAGCTATGAAGACTGCTTCAGGAGACATAGGAACAGTGATAAAATAAACAACCTACTGGCTTTGGAAAATTAAAAGTGTATTTGCAGGCTAGAAGCTGCCCACAAACTCTATCAGAGATAAAGAAGTGACTACTTGTCAATGGAGAAGGCCACTTGAGCCTTGTTGGAATTGAACCTGGGTCTCCCATATGGGAGAACTCGTGCTCTAACCCCTAGACTACAGCAGATGTGTTGATGCCAGGCTGCCAAAATCTGGTTCTGTGTATTGCTGCCTATGTACAAACTGTTGGCTGGCTGGTAAAGTCAAACTTGCTGTATTATTTGCCCACATAAGCTATGAAGACTGCTTCAGGAGACATAGGAACAGTACTAAAATGAACAACCTACTGGCTTTGGAAAATTAAAAGTGAATTTGCATGCTAGAAGCTGCCCACAAACTCTATCAGAGATAAAGAAGTGACTACTTGTCAATGCAGAAGGCTACTTGAGCCTTGTTGGAATTTAACCTGGGTTTCTCATGCCTATTTTCAAACTGTTGGATGGCTGGTACAGTCAGAGTAAAACCCACAAATACATAGAAACTATCAGATCTAAAGAAGATTTGTTTGCTTCCTTCAAAACCCAAAGACACTGTTGGCATCTGCTGTATTATTTGCTAATTTTATGTCCAGGAATTTTTCTTACATTTGATCTTAAATGTCCAGCAAAATCCTTAAGCCCACATAAGCTATGAAGACTGCTTCAGGAGACATAGGAACAGTGATAAAATGAACAACCTACTGGCTTTGGAAAATTAAAAGTGAATTTGCAGGCTAGAAGCTGCCCACAAACTCTATCAGAGATAAAGAAGTGACTACTTGTCAATGGAGAAGGCCACTTGAGCCTTGTTGGAATTGAACCTTGGTCTCCCATATGGGAGAACTAGTGCTCTAACCCGTAGACTACAGCAGATGTGTTGATGCCAGGCTGCCAAAATCTGGTTCTGTGTATTGCTGCCTATGTACAAACTGTTGGCTGGTTGGTAAAGTCAAACTTGCTGTATTATTTGCCCACATAAGCTATGAAGACTGCTTCAGGAGACATAGGAACAGTGATAAAATGAACAACCTACTGGCTTTGGAAAATTAAAAGTGAATTTGCAGGCTAGAAGCTGCCCACAAACTCTATCAGAGATAAAGAAGTGACTACTTGTCAATGGAGAAGGCCACTTGAGCCTTGTTGGAATTTAACCTGGGTTTCTCATGCCTATGTTCAAACTGTTGGATGGCTGGTACAGTCAGAGTTAAACCCACAAATACATAGAAACTATCAGATCTAAAGAAGATTTGTTTGCTTCCTTCAAAACCCAAAGACGCTGTTTGCATCTGCTGTATTATTTGCTAATTTTATGTCCAGTACTCTATCTTAAATTTGATCTAAAATGTCCAGCAAAAACCTTAAGCCCACATCAGCTATGAAGACTGCTTCAGGAGACATAGGAACAGTACTAAAATGAACAACCTACTGGCTTTGGAAAATTAAAAGTGAATTTGCAGGCTAGAAGCTGCCCACAAACTCTATCAGAGATAAAGAAGTGACTACTTGTCAATGGAGAAGGCCACTTGAGCCTTGTTGGAATTTAACCTGGGTTTCTCATGCCTATGTACAAGCTGTTGGCTGGCTGGTAAGGTCAAACTTGCTGTATTATTTGCCCACATAAGCTATGAAGACTGTTTCAGGAGACATAGGAACAGTGATAAAATGAACAACCTACTGGCTTTGGAAAATTAAAAGTGAATTTGCAGGCTAGAAGCTGCCCACAAACTCTATCAGAGATAAAGAAGTGACTACTTGTCAATGAGAAGGCCACTTGAGCCTTGTTGGAATTTAACCTGGGTTTCTCATGCCTATGTACAAACTGTTGGCTGGCTGGTAAAGTCAGAGTCAAACCCACAAATACATGAAAACTATCAGATCTAAAGAATATTTGTTTGCTTCCTTCAAAACCCAAAGACACTGTTGGCATCTGCTGTATTATTTGCTAATTTTATGTCCAGGAATTTTTCTTACATTTGATCTTAAATGTCCAGCAAAATCCTTAAGCCCACATAAGCTATGAAGACTGCTTCAGGAGACATAGGAACAGTGATAAAATAAACAACCTACTGGCTTTGGAAAATTAAAAGTGAATTTGCAGGCTAGAAGCTGCCCACAAACTCTATCAGAGATAAAGAAGTGACTACTTGTCAATGGAGAAGGCCACTTGAGCCTTGTTGGAATTGAACCTGGGTCTCCCATATGGGAGAACTAGTGCTCTAAGCCCTAGACTACAGCAGATGTGTTGATGCCAGGCTGCCAAAATCTGGTTCTGTGTATTGCTGCCTATGTACAAACTGTTGGCTGGCTGGTAAAGTCAAACTTGCTGTATTATTTGCCCACATAAGCTATGAAGACTGCTTCAGGAGACATAGGAACAGTGATAAAATGAACAACCTACTGGCT
Organism: Paramisgurnus dabryanus; assembly: GCF_030506205.2. Taxonomy (NCBI): domain Eukaryota; kingdom Metazoa; phylum Chordata; class Actinopteri; order Cypriniformes; family Cobitidae; genus Paramisgurnus; species Paramisgurnus dabryanus. The sequence goes on from NC_133344.1 coordinate 45,528,508, forward strand.
TTGGAAAATTAAAAGTGAATTTGCAGGCTAGAAGCTGCCCACAAACTCTATCAGAGATAAAGAAGTGACTACTTGTCAATGGAGAAGGCCACTTGAGCCTTGTTGGAATTTAACCTGGGTTTCTCATGCCTATGTTCAAACTGTTGGATGGCTGGTACAGTCAGAGTAAAACCCACAAATACATAGAACCTATCAGATCTAAAGAAGATTTGTTTGCTTCTTTCAAAACCCAAAGACGCTGTTTGCATCTGCTGTATTATTTGCTAATTTTATGTCCAGTACTCTATCTTAAATTTGATCTAAAATGTCCAGCAAAAACCTTAAGCCCACATCAGCTATGAAGACTGCTTCAGGAGACATAGGTACAGTACTAAAATGAACAACCTACTGGCTTTGGAAAATTAAAAGTGAATTTGCAGGCTAGAAGCTGCCCACAAACTCTATCAGAGATAAAGAAGTGACTACTTGTCAATGGAGAAGGCCACTTGAGCCTTGTTGGAATTGAACCTGGGTCTCCCATATGGGAGAACTAGTGCTCTAACCCCTAGACTACAGCAGATGTGTTGATGCCAGGCTGCCAAAATCTGGTTCTGTGTATTGCTGCCTATGTACAAACTGTTGGCTGGCTGGTAAAGTCAAACTTGCTGTATTATTTGCCCACATAAGCTATGAAGACTGCTTCAGGAGACATAGGAACAGTGATAAAATGAACAACCTACTGGCTTTGGAAAATTAAAAGTGAATTTGCAGGCTAGAAGCTGCCCACAAACTCTATCAGAGATAAAGAAGTGACTACTTGTCAATGCAGAAGGCTACTTGAGCCTTGTTGGAATTTAACCTGGGTTTCTCATGCCTATTTTCAAACTGTTGGATGGCTGGTACAGTCAGAGTAAAACCCACAAATACATAGAAACTATCAGATCTAAAGAAGATTTGTTTGCTTCTTTCAAAACCCAAAGACACTGTTTGCATCTGCTGTATTATTAGCAAATTTTATGTCCAGTACTCTATCTTAAATTTGATCTAAAATGTCCAGCAAAAACCTTAAGCCCACATCAGCTATGAAGACTACTTCAGGAGACATAGGAACAGTACTAAAATGAACAACCTACTGGCTTTGGAAAATTAAAACTGAATTTGCAGGCTAGAAGCTGCCCACAAACTCTATCAGAGATAAAGAAGTGACTACTTGTCAATGCAGAAGGCTACTTGAGCCTTGTTGGAATTTAACCTGGGTTTCTCATGCCTATTTTCAAACTGTTGGATGGCTGGTACAGTCAGAGTAAAACCCACAAATACATAGAAACTATCAGATCTAAAGAAGATTTGTTTGCTTCTTTCAAAACCCAAAGACACTGTTTGCATCTGCTGTATTATTAGCAAATTTTATGTCCAGTACTCTATCTTAAATTTGATCTAAAATGTCCAGCAAAAACCTTAAGCCCACATCAGCTATGAAGACTGCTTCAGGAGACATAGGAACAGTACTAAAATGAACAACCTACTGGCTTTGGAAAATTAAAACTGAATTTGCAGGCTAGAAGCTGCCCACAAACTCTATCAGAGATAAAGAAGTGACTACTTGTCAATGAGAAGGCCACTTGAGCCTTGTTGGAATTTAACCTGGGTTTCTCATGCCTATGTACAAACTGTTGGCTGGCTGGTAAAGTCAGAGTCAAACCCACAAATACATGAAAACTATCAGATCTAAAGAATATTTGTTTGCTTCCTTCAAAACCCAAAGACACTGTTGGCATCTGCTGTATTATTTGCAAATTTTATGTCCAGTACTCTATCTTAAATTTGATCTAAAATGTCCAGCAAAAACCTTAAGCCCACATCAGCTATGAAGACTGCTTCAGGAGACATAGGAACAGTACTAAAATGAACAACCTACTGGCTTTGGAAAATTAAAAGTGAATTTGCAGGCTAGAAGCTGCCCACAAACTCTATCAGAGATAAAGAAGTGACTACTTGTCAATGAGAAGGCCACTTGAGCCTTGTTGGAATTTAACCTGGGTTTCTCATGCCTATGTTCAAACTGTTGGATGGCTGGTACAGTCAGAGTAAAACCCACAAATACATAGAAACTATCAGATCTAAAGAAGATTTGTTTGCTTCTTTCAAAACCCAAAGACATCGTTTGCATCTGCTGTATTATTTGCTAATTTTATGTCCAGTACTCTATCTTAAATTTGATCTAAAATGTCCAGCAAAAACCTTAAGCCCACATCAGCTATGAAGACTGCTTCAGTATACATAGGAACAGTACTAAAATGAACAACCTACTGGCTTTGGAAAATTAAAAGTGAATTTGCAGGCTAGAAGCTACCCACAAACTCTATCAGAGATAAAGAAGTGACTACTTGTCAATGGAGAAGGGCACTTGAGCCTTGTTGGAATTGAACCTGGGTCTCCCATATGGGAGAACTAGTGCTCTAACCCCTAGACTACAGCAGATGGGTCGATGCCAGGCTGCCAAAATCTGGTTCTGTGTATTGCTGCCTATGTACAAACTGTTGGCTGGCTGGTAAAGTCAAACTTGCTGTATTATTTGCCCACATAAGCTATGAAGACTGCTTCAGGAGACATAGGAACAGTGATAAAATGAACAACCTACTGGCTTTGGAAAATTAAAAGTGAATTTGCAGGCTAGAAGCTGCCCACAAACTATATCAGAGATAAATAAGTGACTACTTGTCAATGGAGAAGGCCACTTGAGCCTTGTTGGAATTTAACCTGGGTTTCTCATGCCTATGTTCAAACTGTTGGATGGCTGGTACAGTCAGAGTAAAACCCACAAATACATAGAAACTATCAGATCTAAAGAAGATTTGTTTGCTTCTTTCAAAACCCAAAGACACTGTTTGCATCTGCTGTATTATTTGCTAATTTTATGTCCAGTACTCGATCTTAAATTTGATCTAAAATTTCCAGCAAAAACCTTAAGCCCACATCAGCTATGAAGACTGCTTCAGGAGACATAGGAACAGTACTAAAATGAACAACCTACTGGCTTTGGAAAATTAAAAGGGAATTTGCAGGCTAGAAGCTGCCCACAAACTCTATCAGAGATAAAGAAGTGATTACTTGTCAATGGAGAAGGCCACTTGAGCCTTGTTGGAATTGAACCTGGGTCTCCCATATGGGAGAACTAGTGCTCTAACCCCTAGACTACAGCAGATGTGTTGATGCCAGGCTGCCAAAATCTGGTTCTGTGTATTGCTGCCTATGTACAAACTGTTGGCTGGCTGGTAAAGTCAAACTTGCTGTATTATTTGCCCACATAAGCTATGAAGACTGCTTCAGGAGACATAGGAACAGTGATAAAATGAACAACCTACTGGCTTTGGAAAATTAAAAGTGAATTTGCAGGCTAGAAGCTGCCCACAAACTCTATCAGAGATAAAGAAGTGACTACTTGTCAATGGAGAAGGCTACTTGAGCCTTGTTGGAATTTAACCTGGGTTTCTCATGCCTATTTTCAAACTGTTGGATGGCTGGTACAGTCAGAGTAAAACCCACAAATACATAGAAACTATCAGATCTAAAGAAGATTTGTTTGCTTCTTTCAAAACCCAAATACACTGTTTGCATCTGCTGTATTATTTGCAAATTTTATGTCCAGTACTCTATCTTAAATTTGATCTAAAATGTCCAGCAAAAACCTTAAGCCCACATCAGCTATGAAGACTGCTTCAGGAGACATAGGAACAGTAATAAAATGAACAACCTACTGGCTTTGGAAAATTAAAAGGGAATTTGCAGGCTAGAAGCTGCCCACAAACTCTATCAGAGATAAAGAAGTGACTACTTGTCAATGGAGAAGGCCACTTGAGCCTTGTTGGAATTTAACCTGGGTCGCCCATATGGGAGAACTAGTGCTCTAACCCCTACACTACAGCAGATGTGTTGATGCCAGGCTGCCAAAATCTGGTTCTGTGTATTGCTGCCTATGTACAAACTGTTGGCTGGCTGGTAAAGTCAAACTTGCTGTATTATTTGCCCACATAAGCTATGAAGACTGCTTCAGGAGACATAGGAACAGTGATAAAATGAACAACCTACTGGCTTTGGAAAATTAAAAGTGAATTTGCAGGCTAGAAGCTGCCCACAAACTCTATCAGAGATAAAGAAGTGACTACTTGTCAATGCAGAAGGCTACTTGAGCCTTGTTGGAATTTAACCTGGGTTTCTCATGCCTTTTTTCAAACTGTTGGATGGCTGGTACAGTCAGAGTAAAACCCACAAATACATAGAAACTATCAGATCTAAAGAAGATTTGTTTGCTTCTTTCAAAAACCAAAGACACTGTTTGCATCTGCTGTATTATTAGCACATTTTATGTCCAGTACTCTATCTTAAATTTGATCTAAAATGTCCAGCAAAAACCTTAAGCCCACATCAGCTATGAAGACTGCTTCAGGAGACATAGGAACAGTACTAAAATGAACAACCTACTGGCTTTGGAAAATTAAAAGTGAATTTGCAGGCTAGAAGCTGCCCACAAACTCTATCAGAGATAAAGAAGTGACTACTTGTCAATGGAGAAGGCCACTTGAGCCTTGTTGGAATTGAACCTGGGTCTCCCATATGGGAGAACTAGTGCTCTAACCCCTAGACTACAGCAGATGTGTTGATGCCAGGCTGCCAAAATCTGGTTCTGTGTATTGCTGCCTATGTACAAGCTGTTGGCTGGCTGGTAAAGTCAAACTTGCTGTATTATTTGCCCACATAAGCTATGAAGACTGTTTCAGGAGACATAGGAACAGTGATAAAATGAACAACCTACTGGCTTTGGAAAATTAAAAGTGAATTTGCAGGCTAGAAGCTGCCCACAAACTCTATCAGAGATAAAGAAGTGACTACTTGTCAATGGAGAAGGCTACTTGAGCCTTGTTGGAATTTAACCTGGGTTTCTCATGCCTATTTTCAAACTGTTGGATGGCTGGTACAGTCAGAGTAAAACCCACAAATACATAGAAACTATCAGATCTAAAGAAGATTTGTTTGCTTCTTTCAAAACCCAAATACACTGTTTGCATCTGCTGTATTATTTGCAAATTTTATGTCCAGTACTCTATCTTAAATTTGATCTAAAATGTCCAGCAAAAACCTTAAGCCCACATCAGCTATGAAGACTGCTTCAGGAGACATAGGAACAGTAATAAAATGAACAACCTACTGGCTTTGGAAAATTAAAAGGGAATTTGCAGGCTAGAAGCTGCCCACAAACTCTATCAGAGATAAAGAAGTGACTACTTGTCAATGGAGAAGGCCACTTGAGCCTTGTTGGAATTTAACCTGGGTTTCTCATGCCTATTTTCAAACTGTTGGATGGCTGGTACAGTCAGAGTAAAACCCACAAATACATAGAAACTATCAGATCTAAAGAAGATTTGTTTGCTTCTTTCAAAACCCAAAGACACTGTTTGCATCTGCTGTATTATTTGCTAATTTTATGTCCAGTACTCTATCTTAAATTTGATCTAAAATGTCCAGCAAAAACCTTAAGCCCACATCAGCTATGAAGACTGCTTCAGGAGACATAGGAACAGTACTAAAATGAACAACCTACTGGCTTTGGAAAATTAAAAGTGAATTTGCATGCTAGAAGCTGCCCACAAACTCTATCAGAGATAAAGAAGTGACTACTTGTCAATGCAGAAGGCTACTTGAGCCTTGTTGGAATTTAACCTGGGTTTCTCATGCCTATTTTCAAACTGTTGGATGGCTGGTACAGTCAGAGTAAAACCCACAAATACATAGAAACTATCAGATCTAAAGAAGATTTGTTTGCTTCCTTCAAAACCCAAAGACACTGTTGGCATCTGCTGTATTATTTGCTAATTTTATGTCCAGGAATTTTTCTTACATTTGATCTTAAATGTCCAGCAAAATCCTTAAGCCCACATAAGCTATGAAGACTGCTTCAGGAGACATAGGAACAGTGATAAAATTAACAACCTACTGGCTTTGGAAAATTAAAAGTGAATTTGCAGGCTAGAAGCTGCCCACAAACTCTATCAGAGATAAAGAAGTGACTACTTGTCAATGGAGAAGGCCACTTGAGCCTTGTTGGAATTTAACCTGTGTCTCCCATATGGGAGAACTAGTGCTCTAACCCCTAGACTACAGCAGATGTGTTGATGCCAGGCTGCCAAAATCTGTTTCTGTGTATTGATGCCTATGTACAAACTGTTGGCTGGCTGGTAAAGTCAAACTTGCTGTATTATTTGCCCACATAAGCTATGAAGACTGCTTCAGGAGACATAGGAACAGTGATAAAATGAACAACCTACTGGCTTTGGAAAATTAAAAGTGAATTTGCAGGCTAGAAGCTGCCCACAAACTATATCAGAGATAAAGAAGTGACTACTTGTCAATGGAGAAGGCCACTTGAGCCTTGTTGGAATTTAACCTGGGTTTCTCATGCCTATGTTCAAACTGTTGGATGGCTGGTACAGTCAGAGTAAAACCCACAAATACATAGAAACTATCAGATCTAAAGAAGATTTGTTTGCTTCTTTCAAAACCCAAAGACACTGTTTGCATCTGCTGTATTATTTGCTAATTTTATGTCCAGTACTCTATCTTAAATTTGATCTAAAATTTCCAGCAAAAACCTTAAGCCCACATCAGCTATGAAGACTGCTTCAGGAGACATAGGAACAGTACTAAAATGAACAACCTACTGGCTTTGGAAAATTAAAAGGGAATTTGCAGGCTAGAAGCTGCCCACAAACTCTATCAGAGATAAAGAAGTGATTACTTGTCAATGGAGAAGGCCACTTGAGCCTTGTTGGAATTGAACCTGGGTCTCCCATATGGGAGAACTAGTGCTCTAACCCCTAGACTACAGCAGATGTGTTGATGCCAGGCTGCCAAAATCTGGTTCTGTGTATTGCTGCCTATGTACAAACTGTTGGCTGGCTGGTAAAGTCAAACTTGCTGTATTATTTGCCCACATAAGCTATGAAGACTGCTTCAGGAGACATAGGAACAGTGATAAAATGAACAACCTACTGGCTTTGGAAAATTAAAAGTGAATTTGCAGGCTAGAAGCTGCCCACAAACTCTATCAGAGATAAAGAAGTGACTACTTGTCAATGGAGAAGGCTACTTGAGCCTTGTTGGAATTTAACCTGGGTTTCTCATGCCTATTTTCAAACTGTTGGATGGCTGGTACAGTCAGAGTAAAACCCACAAATACATAGAAACTATCAGATCTAAAGAAGATTTGTTTGCTTCTTTCAAAACCCAAATACACTGTTTGCATCTGCTGTATTATTTGCAAATTTTATGTCCAGTACTCTATCTTAAATTTGATCTAAAATGTCCAGCAAAAACCTTAAGCCCACATCAGCTATGAAGACTGCTTCAGGAGACATAGGAACAGTAATAAAATGAACAACCTACTGGCTTTGGAAAATTAAAAGGGAATTTGCAGGCTAGAAGCTGCCCACAAACTCTATCAGAGATAAAGAAGTGACTACTTGTCAATGGAGAAGGCCACTTGAGCCTTGTTGGAATTTAACCTGGGTCGCCCATATGGGAGAACTAGTGCTCTAACCCCTACACTACAGCAGATGTGTTGATGCCAGGCTGCCAAAATCTGGTTCTGTGTATTGCTGCCTATGTACAAACTGTTGGCTGGCTGGTAAAGTCAAACTTGCTGTATTATTTGCCCACATAAGCTATGAAGACTGCTTCAGGAGACATAGGAACAGTGATAAAATGAACAACCTACTGGCTTTGGAAAATTAAAAGTGAATTTGCAGGCTAGAAGCTGCCCACAAACTCTATCAGAGATAAAGAAGTGACTACTTGTCAATGCAGAAGGCTACTTGAGCCTTGTTGGAATTTAACCTGGGTTTCTCATGCCTTTTTTCAAACTGTTGGATGGCTGGTACAGTCAGAGTAAAACCCACAAATACATAGAAACTATCAGATCTAAAGAAGATTTGTTTGCTTCTTTCAAAAACCAAAGACACTGTTTGCATCTGCTGTATTATTAGCACATTTTATGTCCAGTACTCTATCTTAAATTTGATCTAAAATGTCCAGCAAAAACCTTAAGCCCACATCAGCTATGAAGACTGCTTCAGGAGACATAGGAACAGTACTAAAATGAACAACCTACTGGCTTTGGAAAATTAAAAGTGAATTTGCAGGCTAGAAGCTGCCCACAAACTCTATCAGAGATAAAGAAGTGACTACTTGTCAATGGAGAAGGCCACTTGAGCCTTGTTGGAATTGAACCTGGGTCTCCCATATGGGAGAACTAGTGCTCTAACCCCTAGACTACAGCAGATGTGTTGATGCCAGGCTGCCAAAATCTGGTTCTGTGTATTGCTGCCTATGTACAAGCTGTTGGCTGGCTGGTAAAGTCAAACTTGCTGTATTATTTGCCCACATAAGCTATGAAGACTGTTTCAGGAGACATAGGAACAGTGATAAAATGAACAACCTACTGGCTTTGGAAAATTAAAAGTGAATTTGCAGGCTAGAAGCTGCCCACAAACTCTATCAGAGATAAAGAAGTGACTACTTGTCAATGCAGAAGGCTACTTGAGCCTTGTTGGAATTTAACCTGGGTTTCTCATGCCTTTTTTCAAACTGTTGGATGGCTGGTACAGTCAGAGTAAAACCCACAAATACATAGAAACTATCAGATCTAAAGAAGATTTGTTTGCTTCTTTCAAAAACCAAAGACACTGTTTGCATCTGCTGTATTATTAGCACATTTTATGTCCAGTACTCTATCTTAAATTTGATCTAAAATGTCCAGCAAAAACCTTAAGCCCACATCAGCTATGAAGACTGCTTCAGGAGACATAGGAACAGTACTAAAATGAACAACCTACTGGCTTTGGAAAATTAAAAGTGAATTTGCAGGCTAGAAGCTGCCCACAAACTCTATCAGAGATAAAGAAGTGACTACTTGTCAATGGAGAAGGCCACTTGAGCCTTGTTGGAATTGAACCTGGGTCTCCCATATGGGAGAACTAGTGCTCTAACCCCTAGACTACAGCAGATGTGTTGATGCCAGGCTGCCAAAATCTGGTTCTGTGTATTGCTGCCTATGTACAAGCTGTTGGCTGGCTGGTAAAGTCAAACTTGCTGTATTATTTGCCCACATAAGCTATGAAGACTGTTTCAGGAGACATAGGAACAGTGATAAAATGAACAACCTACTGGCTTTGGAAAATTAAAAGTGAATTTGCAGGCTAGAAGCTGCCCACAAACTCTATCAGAGATAAAGAAGTGACTACTTGTCAATGGAGAAGGCTACTTGAGCCTTGTTGGAATTTAACCTGGGTTTCTCATGCCTATTTTCAAACTGTTGGATGGCTGGTACAGTCAGAGTAAAACCCACAAATACATAGAAACTATCAGATCTAAAGAAGATTTGTTTGCTTCTTTCAAAACCCAAATACACTGTTTGCATCTGCTGTATTATTTGCAAATTTTATGTCCAGTACTCTATCTTAAATTTGATCTAAAATGTCCAGCAAAAACCTTAAGCCCACATCAGCTATGAAGACTGCTTCAGGAGACATAGGAACAGTAATAAAATGAACAACCTACTGGCTTTGGAAAATTAAAAGGGAATTTGCAGGCTAGAAGCTGCCCACAAACTCTATCAGAGATAAAGAAGTGACTACTTGTCAATGGAGAAGGCCACTTGAGCCTTGTTGGAATTTAACCTGGGTTTCTCATGCCTATTTTCAAACTGTTGGATGGCTGGTACAGTCAGAGTAAAACCCACAAATACATAGAAACTATCAGATCTAAAGAAGATTTGTTTGCTTCTTTCAAAACCCAAAGACACTGTTTGCATCTGCTGTATTATTTGCTAATTTTATGTCCAGTACTCTATCTTAAATTTGATCTAAAATGTCCAGCAAAAACCTTAAGCCCACATCAGCTATGAAGACTGCTTCAGGAGACATAGGAACAGTACTAAAATGAACAACCTACTGGCTTTGGAAAATTAAAAGTGAATTTGCATGCTAGAAGCTGCCCACAAACTCTATCAGAGATAAAGAAGTGACTACTTGTCAATGCAGAAGGCTACTTGAGCCTTGTTGGAATTTAACCTGGGTTTCTCATGCCTATTTTCAAACTGTTGGATGGCTGGTACAGTCAGAGTAAAACCCACAAATACATAGAAACTATCAGATCTAAAGAAGATTTGTTTGCTTCCTTCAAAACCCAAAGACACTGTTGGCATCTGCTGTATTATTTGCTAATTTTATGTCCAGGAATTTTTCTTACATTTGATCTTAAATGTCCAGCAAAATCCTTAAGCCCACATAAGCTATGAAGACTGCTTCAGGAGACATAGGAACAGTGATAAAATTAACAACCTACTGGCTTTGGAAAATTAAAAGTGAATTTGCAGGCTAGAAGCTGCCCACAAACTCTATCAGAGATAAAGAAGTGACTACTTGTCAATGGAGAAGGCCACTTGAGCCTTGTTGGAATTTAACCTGTGTCTCCCATATGGGAGAACTAGTGCTCTAACCCCTAGACTACAGCAGATGTGTTGATGCCAGGCTGCCAAAATCTGTTTCTGTGTATTGATGCCTATGTACAAACTGTTGGCTGGCTGGTAAAGTCAAACTTGCTGTATTATTTGCCCACATAAGCTATGAAGACTGCTTCAGGAGACATAGGAACAGTGATAAAATGAACAACCTACTGGCTTTGGAAAATTAAAAGTGAATTTGCAGGCTAGAAGCTGCCCACAAACTATATCAGAGATAAAGAAGTGACTACTTGTCAATGGAGAAGGCCACTTGAGCCTTGTTGGAATTTAACCTGGGTTTCTCATGCCTATGTTCAAACTGTTGGATGGCTGGTACAGTCAGAGTAAAACCCACAAATACATAGAAACTATCAGATCTAAAGAAGATTTGTTTGCTTCTTTCAAAACCCAAAGACACTGTTTGCATCTGCTGTATTATTTGCTAATTTTATGTCCAGTACTCTATCTTAAATTTGATCTAAAATTTCCAGCAAAAACCTTAAGCCCACATCAGCTAAGAAGACTGCTTCAGGAGACATAGGAACAGTACTAAAATGAACAACCTACTGGCTTTGGAAAATTAAAAGGGAATTTGCAGGCTAGAAGCTGCCCACAAACTCTATCAGAGATAAAGAAGTAATTACTTGTCAATGGAGAAGGCCACTTGAGCCTTGTTGGAATTGAACCTGGGTCTCCCATATGGGAGAACTAGTGCTCTAACCCCTAGACTACAGCAGATGTGTTGATGCCAGGCTGCCAAAATCTGGTTCTGTGTATTGCTGCCTATGTACAAACTGTTGGCTGGCTGGTAAAGTCAAACTTGCTGTATTATTTGCCCACATAAGCTATGAAGACTGCTTCAGGAGACATAGGAACAGTGATAAAATGAACAACCTACTGGCTTTGGAAAATTAAAAGTGAATTTGCAGGCTAGAAGCTGCCCACAAACTCTATCAGAGATAAAGAAGTGACTACTTGTCAATGGAGAAGGCTACTTGAGCCTTGTTGGAATTTAACCTGGGTTTCTCATGCCTATTTTTAAACTGTTGGATGGCTGGTACAGTCAGAGTAAAACCCACAAATACATAGAAACTATCAGATCTAAAGAAGATTTGTTTGCTTCTTTCAAAACCCAAATACACTGTTTGCATCTGCTGTATTATTTGCAAATTTTATGTCCAGTACTCTATCTTAAATTTGATCTAAAATGTCCAGCAAAAACCTTAAGCCCACATCAGCTATGAAGACTGCTTCAGGAGACATAGGAACAGTAATAAAATGAACAACCTACTGGCTTTGGAAAATTAAAAGGGAATTTGCAGGCTAGAAGCTGCCCACAAACTCTATCAGAGATAAAGAAGTGACTACTTGTCAATGGAGAAGGCCACTTGAGCCTTGTTGGAATTTAACCTGGGTCGCCCATATGGGAGAACTAGTGCTCTAACCCCTACACTACAGCAGATGTGTTGATGCCAGGCTGCCAAAATCTGGTTCTGTGTATTGCTGCCTATGTACAAACTGTTGGCTGGCTGGTAAAGTCAAACTTGCTGTATTATTTGCCCACATAAGCTATGAAGACTGCTTCAGGAGACATAGGAACAGTGATAAAATGAACAACCTACTGGCTTTGGAAAATTAAAAGTGAATTTGCAGGCTAGAAGCTGCCCACAAACTCTATCAGAGATAAAGAAGTGACTACTTGTCAATGCAGAAGGCTACTTGAGCCTTGTTGGAATTTAACCTGGGTTTCTCATGCCTTTTTTCAAACTGTTGGATGGCTGGTACAGTCAGAGTAAAACCCACAAATACATAGAAACTATCAGATCTAAAGAAGATTTGTTTGCTTCTTTCAAAAACCAAAGACACTGTTTGCATCTGCTGTATTATTAGCACATTTTATGTCCAGTACTCTATCTTAAATTTGATCTAAAATGTCCAGCAAAAACCTTAAGCCCACATCAGCTATGAAGACTGCTTCAGGAGACATAGGAACAGTACTAAAATGAACAACCTACTGGCTTTGGAAAATTAAAAGTGAATTTGCAGGCTAGAAGCTGCCCACAAACTCTATCAGAGATAAAGAAGTGACTACTTGTCAATGGAGAAGGCCACTTGAGCCTTGTTGGAATTGAACCTGGGTCTCCCATATGGGAGAACTAGTGCTCTAACCCCTAGACTACAGCAGATGTGTTGATGCCAGGCTGCCAAAATCTGGTTCTGTGTATTGCTGCCTATGTACAAGCTGTTGGCTGGCTGGTAAAGTCAAACTTGCTGTATTATTTGCCCACATAAGCTATGAAGACTGTTTCAGGAGACATAGGAACAGTGATAAAATGAACAACCTACTGGCTTTGGAAAATTAAAAGTGAATTTGCAGGCTAGAAGCTGCCCACAAACTCTATCAGAGATAAAGAAGTGACTACTTGTCAATGAGAAGGCCACTTGAGCCTTGTTGGAATTTAACCTGGGTTTCTCATGCCTATGTACAAACTGTTGGCTGGCTGGTAAAGTCAGAGTCAAACCCACAAATACATGAAAACTATCAGATCTAAAGAATATTTGTTTGCTTCCTTCAAAACCCAAAGACACTGTTGGCATCTGCTGTATTATTTGCTAATTTTATGTCCAGGAATTTTTCTTACATTTGATCTTAAATGTCCAGCAAAATCCTTAAGCCCACATAAGCTATGAAGACTGCTTCAGGAGACATAGGAACAGTGATAAAATAAACAACCTACTGGCTTTGGAAAATTAAAAGTGAATTTGCAGGCTAGAAGCTGCCCACAAACTCTATCAGAGATAAAGAAGTGACTACTTGTCAATGGAGAAGGCCACTTGAGCCTTGTTGGAATTGAACCTGGGTCTCCCATATGGGAGAACTAGTGCTCTAAGCCCTAGACTACAGCAGATGTGTTGATGCCAGGCTGCCAAAATCTGGTTCTGTGTATTGCTGCCTATGTACAAACTGTTGGCTGGCTGGTAAAGTCAAACTTGCTGTATTATTTGCCCACATAAGCTATGAAGACTGCTTCAGGAGACATAGGAACAGTGATAAAATGAACAACCTACTGGCTTTGGAAAGTTAAAAGTGAATTTGCAGGCTAGAAGCTGCCCACAAACTCTATCAGAGATAAAGAAGTGACTACTTGTCAATGGAGAAGGCTACTTGAGCCTTGTTGGAATTTAACCTGGGTTTCTCATGCCTATTTTCAAACTGTTGGATGGCTGGTACAGTCAGAGTAAAACCCACAAATACATAGAAACTATCAGATCTAAAAAAGATTTGTTTGCTTCTTTCAAAACCCAAATACACTGTTTGCATCTGCTGTATTATTTGCAAATTTTATGTCCAGTACTCTATCTTAAATTTGATCTAAAATGTCCAGCAAAAACCTTAAGCCCACATCAGCTATGAAGACTGCTTCAGGAGACATAGGAACAGTACTAAAATGAACAACCTACTGGCTTTGGAAAATTAAAAGGGAATTTGCAGGCTAGAAGCTGCCCACAAACTCTATCAGAGATAAAGAAGTGACTACTTGTCAATGGAGAAGGCCACTTGAGCCTTGTTGGAATTGAAACTGGGTCTCCCATATGGGAGAACTCGTGCTCTAACCCCTAGACTACAGCAGATGTGTTGATGCCAGGCTGCCAAAATCTGGTTCTGTGTATTGCTGCCTATGTACAAACTGTTGGCTGGCTGGTAAAGTCAAACTTGCTGTATTATTTGCCCACATAAGCTATGAAGACTGCTTCAGGAGACATAGGAACAGTGATAAAATGAACAACCTACTGGCTTTGGAAAATTAAAAGTGAATTTGCAGGCTAGAGGCTGCCCACAAACTCTATCAGAGATAAAGAAGTGACTACTTGTCAATGGAGAAGGCCACTTGAGCCTTGTTGGAATTTAACCTGGGTTTCTCATGCCTATTTTCAAACTGTTGGATGGCTGGTACAGTCAGAGTAAAACCCACAAATACATAGAAACTATCAGATCTAAAGAAGATTTGTTTGCTTCTTTCAAAACCCAAAGACACTGTTTGCATCTGCTGTATTATTTGCTAATTTTATGTCCAGTACTCTATCTTAAATTTGATCTAAAATGTCCAGCAAAAACCTTAAGCCCACATCAGCTATGAAGACTGCTTCAGGAGACATAGGAACAGTACTAAAATGAACAACCTACTGGCTTTGGAAAATTAAAAGTGAATTTGCATGCTAGAAGCTGCCCACAAACTCTATCAGAGATAAAGAAGTGACTACTTGTCAATGCAGAAGGCTACTTGAGCCTTGTTGGAATTTAACCTGGGTTTCTCATGCCTATTTTCAAACTGTTGGATGGCTGGTACAGTCAGAGTAAAACCCACAAATACATAGAAACTATCAGATCTAAAGAAGATTTGTTTGCTTCCTTCAAAACCCAAAGACACTGTTGGCATCTGCTGTATTATTTGCTAATTTTATGTCCAGGAATTTTTCTTACATTTGATCTTAAATGTCCAGCAAAATCCTTAAGCCCACATAAGCTATGAAGACTGCTTCAGGAGACATAGGAACAGTGATAAAATTAACAACCTACTGGCTTTGGAAAATTAAAAGTGAATTTGCAGGCTAGAAGCTGCCCACAAACTCTATCAGAGATAAAGAAGTGACTACTTGTCAATGGAGAAGGCCACTTGAGCCTTGTTGGAATTTAACCTGTGTCTCCCATATGGGAGAACTAGTGCTCTAACCCCTAGACTACAGCAGATGTGTTGATGCCAGGCTGCCAAAATCTGTTTCTGTGTATTGATGCCTATGTACAAACTGTTGGCTGGCTGGTAAAGTCAAACTTGCTGTATTATTTGCCCACATAAGCTATGAAGACTGCTTCAGGAGACATAGGAACAGTGATAAAATGAACAACCTACTGGCTTTGGAAAATTAAAAGTGAATTTGCAGGCTAGAAGCTGCCCACAAACTATATCAGAGATAAAGAAGTGACTACTTGTCAATGGAGAAGGCCACTTGAGCCTTGTTGGAATTTAACCTGGGTTTCTCATGCCTATGTTCAAACTGTTGGATGGCTGGTACAGTCAGAGTAAAACCCACAAATACATAGAAACTATCAGATCTAAAGAAGATTTGTTTGCTTCTTTCAAAACCCAAAGACACTGTTTGCATCTGCTGTATTATTTGCTAATTTTATGTCCAGTACTCTATCTTAAATTTGATCTAAAATTTCCAGCAAAAACCTTAAGCCCACATCAGCTATGAAGACTGCTTCAGGAGACATAGGAACAGTACTAAAATGAACAACCTACTGGCTTTGGAAAATTAAAAGGGAATTTGCAGGCTAGAAGCTGCCCACAAACTCTATCAGAGATAAAGAAGTGATTACTTGTCAATGGAGAAGGCCACTTGAGCCTTGTTGGAATTGAACCTGGGTCTCCCATATGGGAGAACTAGTGCTCTAACCCCTAGACTACAGCAGATGTGTTGATGCCAGGCTGCCAAAATCTGGTTCTGTGTATTGCTGCCTATGTACAAACTGTTGGCTGGCTGGTAAAGTCAAACTTGCTGTATTATTTGCCCACATAAGCTATGAAGACTGCTTCAGGAGACATAGGAACAGTGATAAAATGAACAACCTACTGGCTTTGGAAAATTAAAAGTGAATTTGCAGGCTAGAAGCTGCCCACAAACTCTATCAGAGATAAAGAAGTGACTACTTGTCAATGCAGAAGGCTACTTGAGCCTTGTTGGAATTTAACCTGGGTTTCTCATGCCTTTTTTCAAACTGTTGGATGGCTGGTACAGTCAGAGTAAAACCCACAAATACATAGAAACTATCAGATCTAAAGAAGATTTGTTTGCTTCTTTCAAAAACCAAAGACACTGTTTGCATCTGCTGTATTATTAGCACATTTTATGTCCAGTACTCTATCTTAAATTTGATCTAAAATGTCCAGCAAAAACCTTAAGCCCACATCAGCTATGAAGACTGCTTCAGGAGACATAGGAACAGTACTAAAATGAACAACCTACTGGCTTTGGAAAATTAAAAGTGAATTTGCAGGCTAGAAGCTGCCCACAAACTCTATCAGAGATAAAGAAGTGACTACTTGTCAATGGAGAAGGCCACTTGAGCCTTGTTGGAATTGAACCTGGGTCTCCCATATGGGAGAACTAGTGCTCTAACCCCTAGACTACAGCAGATGTGTTGATGCCAGGCTGCCAAAATCTGGTTCTGTGTATTGCTGCCTATGTACAAGCTGTTGGCTGGCTGGTAAAGTCAAACTTGCTGTATTATTTGCCCACATAAGCTATGAAGACTGTTTCAGGAGACATAGGAACAGTGATAAAATGAACAACCTACTGGCTTTGGAAAATTAAAAGTGAATTTGCAGGCTAGAAGCTGCCCACAAACTCTATCAGAGATAAAGAAGTGACTACTTGTCAATGAGAAGGCCACTTGAGCCTTGTTGGAATTTAACCTGGGTTTCTCATGCCTATGTACAAACTGTTGGCTGGCTGGTAAAGTCAGAGTCAAACCCACAAATACATGAAAACTATCAGATCTAAAGAATATTTGTTTGCTTCCTTCAAAACCCAAAGACACTGTTGGCATCTGCTGTATTATTTGCTAATTTTATGTCCAGGAATTTTTCTTACATTTGATCTTAAATGTCCAGCAAAATCCTTAAGCCCACATAAGCTATGAAGACTGCTTCAGGAGACATAGGAACAGTGATAAAATAAACAACCTACTGGCTTTGGAAAATTAAAAGTGAATTTGCAGGCTAGAAGCTGCCCACAAACTCTATCAGAGATAAAGAAGTGACTACTTGTCAATGGAGAAGGCCACTTGAGCCTTGTTGGAATTGAACCTGGGTCTCCCATATGGGAGAACTAGTGCTCTAAGCCCTAGACTACAGCAGATGTGTTGATGCCAGGCTGCCAAAATCTGGTTCTGTGTATTGCTGCCTATGTACAAACTGTTGGCTGGCTGGTAAAGTCAAACTTGCTGTATTATTTGCCCACATAAGCTATGAAGACTGCTTCAGGAGACATAGGAACAGTGATAAAATGAACAACCTACTGGCTTTGGAAAGTTAAAAGTGAATTTGCAGGCTAGAAGCTGCCCACAAACTCTATCAGAGATAAAGAAGTGACTACTTGTCAATGGAGAAGGCTACTTGAGCCTTGTTGGAATTTAACCTGGGTTTCTCATGCCTATTTTCAAACTGTTGGATGGCTGGTACAGTCAGAGTAAAACCCACAAATACATAGAAACTATCAGATCTAAAAAAGATTTGTTTGCTTCTTTCAAAACCCAAATACACTGTTTGCATCTGCTGTATTATTTGCAAATTTTATGTCCAGTACTCTATCTTAAATTTGATCTAAAATGTCCAGCAAAAACCTTAAGCCCACATCAGCTATGAAGACTGCTTCAGGAGACATAGGAACAGTACTAAAATGAACAACCTACTGGCTTTGGAAAATTAAAAGGGAATTTGCAGGCTAGAAGCTGCCCACAAACTCTATCAGAGATAAAGAAGTGACTACTTGTCAATGGAGAAGGCCACTTGAGCCTTGTTGGAATTGAACCTGGGTCTCCCATATGGGAGAACTCGTGCTCTAACCCCTAGACTACAGCAGATGTGTTGATGCCAGGCTGCCAAAATCTGGTTCTGTGTATTGCTGCCTATGTACAAACTGTTGGCTGGCTGGTAAAGTCAAACTTGCTGTATTATTTGCCCACATAAGCTATGAAGACTGCTTCAGGAGACATAGGAACAGTGATAAAATGAACAACCTACTGGCTTTGGAAAATTAAAAGTGAATTTGCAGGCTAGAAGCTGCCCACAAACTCTATCAGAGATAAAGAAGTGACTACTTGTCAATGGAGAAGGCCACTTGAGCCTTGTTGGAATTTAACCTGGGTTTCTCATGCCTATTTTCAAACTGTTGGATGGCTGGTACAGTCAGAGTAAAACCCACAAATACATAGAAACTATCAGATCTAAAGAAGATTTGTTTGCTTCTTTCAAAACCCAAAGACACTGTTTGCATCTGCTGTATTATTTGCTAATTTTATGTCCAGTACTCTATCTTAAATTTGATCTAAAATGTCCAGCAAAAACCTTAAGCCCACATCAGCTATGAAGACTGCTTCAGGAGACATAGGAACAGTACTAAAATGAACAACCTACTGGCTTTGGAAAATTAAAAGTGAATTTGCATGCTAGAAGCTGCCCACAAACTCTATCAGAGATAAAGAAGTGACTACTTGTCAATGCAGAAGGCTACTTGAGCCTTGTTGGAATTTAACCTGGGTTTCTCATGCCTATTTTCAAACTGTTGGATGGCTGGTACAGTCAGAGTAAAACCCACAAATACATAGAAACTATCAGATCTAAAGAAGATTTGTTTGCTTCCTTCAAAACCCAAAGACACTGTTGGCATCTGGTGTATTATTTGCTAATTTTATGTCCAGGAATTTTTCTTACATTTGATCTTAAATGTCCAGCAAAATCCTTAAGCCCACATAAGCTATGAAGACTGCTTCAGGAGACATAGGAACAGTGATAAAATTAACAACCTACTGGCTTTGGAAAATTAAAAGTGAATTTGCAGGCTAGAAGCTGCCCACAAACTCTATCAGAGATAAAGAAGTGACTACTTGTCAATGGAGAAGGCCACTTGAGCCTTGTTGGAATTTAACCTGTGTCTCCCATATGGGAGAACTAGTGCTCTAACCCCTAGACTACAGCAGATGTGTTGATGCCAGGCTGCCAAAATCTGTTTCTGTGTATTGATGCCTATGTACAAACTGTTGGCTGGCTGGTAAAGTCAAACTTGCTGTATTATTTGCCCACATAAGCTATGAAGACTGCTTCAGGAGACATAGGAACAGTGATAAAATGAACAACCTACTGGCTTTGGAAAATTAAAAGTGAATTTGCAGGCTAGAAGCTGCCCACAAACTATATCAGAGATAAAGAAGTGACTACTTGTCAATGGAGAAGGCCACTTGAGCCTTGTTGGAATTTAACCTGGGTTTCTCATGCCTATGTTCAAACTGTTGGATGGCTGGTACAGTCAGAGTAAAACCCACAAATACATAGAAACTATCAGATCTAAAGAAGATTTGTTTGCTTCTTTCAAAACCCAAAGACACTGTTTGCATCTGCTGTATTATTTGCTAATTTTATGTCCAGTACTCTATCTTAAATTTGATCTAAAATTTCCAGCAAAAACCTTAAGCCCACATCAGCTATGAAGACTGCTTCAGGAGACATAGGAACAGTACTAAAATGAACAACCTACTGGCTTTGGAAAATTAAAAGGGAATTTGCAGGCTAGAAGCTGCCCACAAACTCTATCAGAGATAAAGAAGTGATTACTTGTCAATGGAGAAGGCCACTTGAGCCTTGTTGGAATTGAACCTGGGTCTACCATGTGGAAGAACTAGTGCTCTAACCCCTAGACTACAGCAGATGTGTTGATGCCAGGCTGCCAAAATCTGGTTCTGTGTATTGCTGCCTATGTACAAACTGTTGGCTGGCTGGTAAAGTCAAACTTGCTGTATTATTTGCCCACATAAGCTATGAAGACTGCTTCAGGAGACATAGGAACAGTGATAAAATGAACAACCTACTGGCTTTGGAAAATTAAAAGTGAATTTGCAGGCTAGAAGCTGCCCACAAACTCTATCAGAGATAAAGAAGTGACTACTTGTCAATGAGAAGGCCACTTGAGCCTTGTTGGAATTTAACCTGGGTTTCTCATGCCTATGTACAAACTGTTGGCTGGCTGGTAAAGTCAGAGTCAAACCCACAAATACATGAAAACTATCAGATCTAAAGAATATTTGTTTGCTTCCTTCAAAACCCAAAGACACTGTTGGCATCTGCTGTATTATTTGCTAATTTTATGTCCAGGAATTTTTCTTACATTTGATCTTAAATGTCCAGCAAAATCCTTAAGCCCACATAAGCTATGAAGACTGCTTCAGGAGACATAGGAACAGTGATAAAATAAACAACCTACTGGCTTTGGAAAATTAAAAGTGAATTTGCAGGCTAGAAGCTGCCCACAAACTCTATCAGAGATAAAGAAGTGACTACTTGTCAATGGAGAAGGCCACTTGAGCCTTGTTGGAATTGAACCTGGGTCTCCCATATGGGAGAACTCGTGCTCTAACCCCTAGACTACAGCAGATGTGTTGATGCCAGGCTGCCAAAATCTGGTTCTGTGTATTGCTGCCTATGTACAAACTGTTGGCTGGCTGGTAAAGTCAAACTTGCTGTATTATTTGCCCACATAAGCTATGAAGACTGCTTCAGGAGACATAGGAACAGTGATAAAATGAACAACCTACTGGCTTTGGAAAATTAAAAGTGAATTTGCAGGCTAGAAGCTGCCCACAAACTCTATCAGAGATAAAGAAGTGACTACTTGTCAATGGAGAAGGCCACTTGAGCCTTGTTGGAATTTAACCTGGGTTTCTCATGCCTATTTTCAAACTGTTGGATGGCTGGTACAGTCAGAGTAAAACCCACAAATACATAGAAACTATCAGATCTAAAGAAGATTTGTTTGCTTCTTTCAAAACCCAAAGACACTGTTTGCATCTGCTGTATTATTTGCTAATTTTATGTCCAGTACTCTATCTTAAATTTGATCTAAAATGTCCAGCAAAAACCTTAAGCCCACATCAGCTATGAAGACTGCTTCAGGAGACATAGGAACAGTACTAAAATGAACAACCTACTGGCTTTGGAAAATTAAAAGTGAATTTGCATGCTAGAAGCTGCCCACAAACTCTATCAGAGATAAAGAAGTGACTACTTGTCAATGCAGAAGGCTACTTGAGCCTTGTTGGAATTTAACCTGGGTTTCTCATGCCTATTTTCAAACTGTTGGATGGCTGGTACAGTCAGAGTAAAACCCACAAATACATAGAAACTATCAGATCTAAAGAAGATTTGTTTGCTTCTTTCAAAACCCAAAGACACTGTTTGCATCTGCTGTATTATTTGCTAATTTTATGTCCAGTACTCTATCTTAAATTTGATCTAAAATTTCCAGCAAAAACCTTAAGCCCACATCAGCTATGAAGACTGCTTCAGGAGACATAGGAACAGTACTAAAATGAACAACCTACTGGCTTTGGAAAATTAAAAGGGAATTTGCAGGCTAGAAGCTGCCCACAAACTCTATCAGAGATAAAGAAGTGATTACTTGTCAATGGAGAAGGCCACTTGAGCCTTGTTGGAATTGAACCTGGGTCTACCATGTGGAAGAACTAGTGCTCTAACCCCTAGACTACAGCAGATGTGTTGATGCCAGGCTGCCAAAATCTGGTTCTGTGTATTGCTGCCTATGTACAAACTGTTGGCTGGCTGGTAAAGTCAAACTTGCTGTATTATTTGCCCACATAAGCTATGAAGACTGCTTCAGGAGACATAGGAACAGTGATAAAATGAACAACCTACTGGCTTTGGAAAATTAAAAGTGAATTTGCAGGCTAGAAGCTGCCCACAAACTCTATCAGAGATAAAGAAGTGACTACTTGTCAATGAGAAGGCCACTTGAGCCTTGTTGGAATTTAACCTGGGTTTCTCATGCCTATGTACAAACTGTTGGCTGGCTGGTAAAGTCAGAGTCAAACCCACAAATACATGAAAACTATCAGATCTAAAGAATATTTGTTTGCTTCCTTCAAAACCCAAAGACACTGTTGGCATCTGCTGTATTATTTGCTAATTTTATGTCCAGGAATTTTTCTTACATTTGATCTTAAATGTCCAGCAAAATCCTTAAGCCCACATAAGCTATGAAGACTGCTTCAGGAGACATAGGAACAGTGATAAAATAAACAACCTACTGGCTTTGGAAAATTAAAAGTGAATTTGCAGGCTAGAAGCTGCCCACAAACTCTATCAGAGATAAAGAAGTGACTACTTGTCAATGGAGAAGGCCACTTGAGCCTTGTTGGAATTGAACCTGGGTCTCCCATATGGGAGAACTCGTGCTCTAACCCCTAGACTACAGCAGATGTGTTGATGCCAGGCTGCCAAAATCTGGTTCTGTGTATTGCTGCCTATGTACAAACTGTTGGCTGGCTGGTAAAGTCAAACTTGCTGTATTATTTGCCCACATAAGCTATGAAGACTGCTTCAGGAGACATAGGAACAGTACTAAAATGAACAACCTACTGGCTTTGGAAAATTAAAAGTGAATTTGCATGCTAGAAGCTGCCCACAAACTCTATCAGAGATAAAGAAGTGACTACTTGTCAATGCAGAAGGCTACTTGAGCCTTGTTGGAATTTAACCTGGGTTTCTCATGCCTATTTTCAAACTGTTGGATGGCTGGTACAGTCAGAGTAAAACCCACAAATACATAGAAACTATCAGATCTAAAGAAGATTTGTTTGCTTCCTTCAAAACCCAAAGACACTGTTGGCATCTGCTGTATTATTTGCTAATTTTATGTCCAGGAATTTTTCTTACATTTGATCTTAAATGTCCAGCAAAATCCTTAAGCCCACATAAGCTATGAAGACTGCTTCAGGAGACATAGGAACAGTGATAAAATGAACAACCTACTGGCTTTGGAAAATTAAAAGTGAATTTGCAGGCTAGAAGCTGCCCACAAACTCTATCAGAGATAAAGAAGTGACTACTTGTCAATGGAGAAGGCCACTTGAGCCTTGTTGGAATTGAACCTTGGTCTCCCATATGGGAGAACTAGTGCTCTAACCCGTAGACTACAGCAGATGTGTTGATGCCAGGCTGCCAAAATCTGGTTCTGTGTATTGCTGCCTATGTACAAACTGTTGGCTGGTTGGTAAAGTCAAACTTGCTGTATTATTTGCCCACATAAGCTATGAAGACTGCTTCAGGAGACATAGGAACAGTGATAAAATGAACAACCTACTGGCTTTGGAAAATTAAAAGTGAATTTGCAGGCTAGAAGCTGCCCACAAACTCTATCAGAGATAAAGAAGTGACTACTTGTCAATGGAGAAGGCCACTTGAGCCTTGTTGGAATTTAACCTGGGTTTCTCATGCCTATGTTCAAACTGTTGGATGGCTGGTACAGTCAGAGTTAAACCCACAAATACATAGAAACTATCAGATCTAAAGAAGATTTGTTTGCTTCCTTCAAAACCCAAAGACGCTGTTTGCATCTGCTGTATTATTTGCTAATTTTATGTCCAGTACTCTATCTTAAATTTGATCTAAAATGTCCAGCAAAAACCTTAAGCCCACATCAGCTATGAAGACTGCTTCAGGAGACATAGGAACAGTACTAAAATGAACAACCTACTGGCTTTGGAAAATTAAAAGTGAATTTGCAGGCTAGAAGCTGCCCACAAACTCTATCAGAGATAAAGAAGTGACTACTTGTCAATGGAGAAGGCCACTTGAGCCTTGTTGGAATTGAACCTGGGTCTCCCATATGGGAGAACTAGTGCTCTAACCCCTAGACTACAGCAGATGTGTTGATGCTAAGCTGCCAAAATCTGGTTCTGTGTATTGCTGCCTATGTACAAACTGTTGGCTGGCTGGTAAAGTCAAACTTGCTGTATTATTTGCCCACATAAGCTATGAAGACTGCTTCAGGAGACATAGGAACAGTGATAAAATGAACAACCTACTGGCTTTGGAAAATTAAAAGTGAATTTGCAGGCTAGAAGCTGCCCACAAACTCTATCAGAGATAAAGAAGTGACTACTTGTCAATGCAGAAGGCTACTTGAGCCTTGTTGGAATTTAACCTGGGTTTCTCATGCCTATTTTCAAACTGTTGGATGGCTGGTACAGTCAGAGTAAAACCCACAAATACATAGAAACTATCAGATCTAAAGAAGATTTGTTTGCTTCTTTCAAAACCCAAAGACACTGTTTGCATCTGCTGTATTATTAGCAAATTTTATGTCCAGTACTCTATCTTAAATTTGATCTAAAATGTCCAGCAAAAACCTTAAGCCCACATCAGCTATGAAGACTGCTTCAGGAGACATAGGAACAGTACTAAAATGAACAACCTACTGGCTTTGGAAAATTAAAACTGAATTTGCAGGCTAGAAGCTGCCCACAAACTCTATCAGAGATAAAGAAGTGACTACTTGTCAATGAGAAGGCCACTTGAGCCTTGTTGGAATTTAACCTGGGTTTCTCATGCCTATGTACAAGCTGTTGGCTGGCTGGTAAGGTCAAACTTGCTGTATTATTTGCCCACATAAGCTATGAAGACTGTTTCAGGAGACATAAGAACAGTGATAAAATGAACAACCTACTGGCTTTGGAAAATTAAAAGTGAATTTGCAGGCTAGAAGCTGCCCACAAACTCTATCAGAGATAAAGAAGTGACTACTTGTCAATGAGAAGGCCACTTGAGCCTTGTTGGAATTTAACCTGGGTTTCTCATGCCTATGTACAAACTGTTGGCTGGCTGGTAAAGTCAGAGTCAAACCCACAAATACATGAAAACTATCAGATCTAAAGAATATTTGTTTGCTTCCTTCAAAACCCAAAGACACTGTTGGCATCTGCTGTATTATTTGCTAATTTTATGTCCAGGAATTTTTCTTACATTTGATCTTAAATGTCCAGCAAAATCCTTAAGCCCACATAAGCTATGAAGACTGCTTCAGGAGACATAGGAACAGTGATAAAATAAACAACCTACTGGCTTTGGAAAATTAAAAGTGAATTTGCAGGCTAGAAGCTGCCCACAAACTCTATCAGAGATAAAGAAGTGACTACTTGTCAATGGAGAAGGCCACTTGAGCCTTGTTGGAATTGAACCTGGGTCTCCCATATGGGAGAACTAGTGCTCTAAGCCCTAGACTACAGCAGATGTGTTGATGCCAGGCTGCCAAAATCTGGTTCTGTGTATTGCTGCCTGTGTACAAACTGTTGGCTGGCTGGTAAAGTCAAACTTGCTGTATTATTTGCCCACATAAGCTATGAAGACTGCTTCAGGAGACATAGGAACAGTGATAAAATGAACAACCTACTGGCTTTGGAAAATTAAAAGTGAATTTGCAGGCTAGAAGCTGCCCACAAACTCTATCAGAGATAAAGAAGTGACTACTTGTCAATGGAGAAGGCTACTTGAGCCTTGTTGGAATTTAACCTGGGTTTCTCATGCCTATTTTCAAACTGTTGGATGGCTGGTACAGTCAGAGTAAAACCCACAAATACATAGAAACTATCAGATCTAAAAAAGATTTGTTTGCTTCTTTCAAAACCCAAATACACTGTTTGCATCTGCTGTATTATTTGCAAATTTTATGTCCAGTACTCTATCTTAAATTTGATCTAAAATGTCCAGCAAAAACCTTAAGCCCACATCAGCTATGAAGACTGCTTCAGGAGACATAGGAACAGTACTAAAATGAACAACCTACTGGCTTTGGAAAATTAAAAGTGAATTTGCAGGCTAGAAGCTGCCCACAAACTCTATCAGAGATAAAGAAGTGACTACTTGTCAATGAGAAGGCCACTTGAGCCTTGTTGGAATTTAACCTGGGTTTCTCATGCCTATGTTCAAACTGTTGGATGGCTGGTACAGTCAGAGTAAAACCCACAAATACATAGAAACTATCAGATCTAAAGAAGATTTGTTTGCTTCTTTCAAAACCCAAAGACATCGTTTGCATCTGCTGTATTATTTGCTAATTTTATGTCCAGTACTCTATCTTAAATTTGATCTAAAATGTCCAGCAAAAACCTTAAGCCCACATCAGCTATGAAGACTGCTTCAGTATACATAGGAACAGTACTAAAATGAACAACCTACTGGCTTTGGAAAATTAAAAGTGAATTTGCAGGCTAGAAGCTACCCACAAACTCTATCAGAGATAAAGAAGTGACTACTTGTCAATGGAGAAGGGCACTTGAGCCTTGTTGGAATTGAACCTGGGTCTCCCATATGGGAGAACTAGTGCTCTAACCCCTAGACTACAGCAGATGGGTCGATGCCAGGCTGCCAAAATCTGGTTCTGTGTATTGCTGCCTATGTACAAACTGTTGGCTGGCTGGTAAAGTCAAACTTGCTGTATTATTTGCCCACATAAGCTATGAAGACTGCTTCAGGAGACATAGGAACAGTGATAAAATGAACAACCTACTGGCTTTGGAAAATTAAAAGTGAATTTGCAGGCTAGAAGCTGCCCACAAACTATATCAGAGATAAATAAGTGACTACTTGTCAATGGAGAAGGCCACTTGAGCCTTGTTGGAATTTAACCTGGGTTTCTCATGCCTATGTTCAAACTGTTGGATGGCTGGTACAGTCAGAGTAAAACCCACAAATACATAGAAACTATCAGATCTAAAGAAGATTTGTTTGCTTCTTTCAAAACCCAAAGACACTGTTTGCATCTGCTGTATTATTTGCTAATTTTATGTCCAGTACTCTATCTTAAATTTGATCTAAAATTTCCAGCAAAAACCTTAAGCCCACATCAGCTATGAAGACTGCTTCAGGAGACATAGGAACAGTACTAAAATGAACAACCTACTGGCTTTGGAAAATTAAAAGGGAATTTGCAGGCTAGAAGCTGCCCACAAACTCTATCAGAGATAAAGAAGTGATTACTTGTCAATGGAGAAGGCCACTTGAGCCTTGTTGGAATTGAACCTGGGTCTCCCATATGGGAGAACTAGTGCTCTAACCCCTAGACTACAGCAGATGTGTTGATGCCAGGCTGCCAAAATCTGGTTCTGTGTATTGCTGCCTATGTACAAACTGTTGGCTGGCTGGTAAAGTCAAACTTGCTGTATTATTTGCCCACATAAGCTATGAAGACTGCTTCAGGAGACATAGGAACAGTGATAAAATGAACAACCTACTGGCTTTGGAAAATTAAAAGTGAATTTGCAGGCTAGAAGCTGCCCACAAACTCTATCAGAGATAAAGAAGTGACTACTTGTCAATGGAGAAGGCTACTTGAGCCTTGTTGGAATTTAACCTGGGTTTCTCATGCCTATTTTCAAACTGTTGGATGGCTGGTACAGTCAGAGTAAAACCCACAAATACATAGAAACTATCAGATCTAAAGAAGATTTGTTTGCTTCTTTCAAAACCCAAAGACACTGTTTGCATCTGCTGTATTATTTGCTAATTTTATGTCCAGTACTCTATCTTAAATTTGATCTAAAATGTCCAGCAAAAACCTTAAGCCCACATCAGCTATGAAGACTGCTTCAGGAGACATAGGAACAGTACTAAAATGAACAACCTACTGGCTTTGGAAAATTAAAAGTGAATTTGCATGCTAGAAGCTGCCCACAAACTCTATCAGAGATAAAGAAGTGACTACTTGTCAACGAGAAGGCCACTTGAGCCTTGTTGGAATTTAACCTGGGTTTCTCATGCCTATGTACAAGCTGTTGGCTGGCTGGTAAGGTCAAACTTGCTGTATTATTTGCCCACATAAGCTATGAAGACTGTTTCAGGAGACATAGGAACAGTGATAAAATGAACAACCTACTGGCTTTGGAAAATTAAAAGTGAATTTGCAGGCTAGAAGCTGCCCACAAACTCTATCAGAGATAAAGAAGTGACTACTTGTCAATGAGAAGGCCACTTGAGCCTTGTTGGAATTTAACCTGGGTTTCTCATGCCTATGTACAAACTGTTGGCTGGCTGGTAAAGTCAGAGTCAAACCCACAAATACATGAAAACTATCAGATCTAAAGAATATTTGTTTGCTTCCTTCAAAACCCAAAGACACTGTTGGCATCTGCTGTATTATTTGCTAATTTTATGTCCAGGAATTTTTCTTACATTTGATCTTAAATGTCCAGCAAAATCCTTAAGCCCACATAAGCTATGAAGACTGCTTCAGGAGACATAGGAACAGTGATAAAATAAACAACCTACTGGCTTTGGAAAATTAAAAGTGAATTTGCAGGCTAGAAGCTGCCCACAAACTCTATCAGAGATAAAGAAGTGACTACTTGTCAATGGAGAAGGCCACTTGAGCCTTGTTGGAATTGAACCTGGGTCTCCCATATGGGAGAACTAGTGCTCTAAGCCCTAGACTACAGCAGATGTGTTGATGCCAGGCTGCCAAAATCTGGTTCTGTGTATTGCTGCCTGTGTACAAACTGTTGGCTGGCTGGTAAAGTCAAACTTGCTGTATTATTTGCCCACATAAGCTATGAAGACTGCTTCAGGAGACATAGGAACAGTGATAAAATGAACAACCTACTGGCTTTGGAAAATTAAAAGTGAATTTGCAGGCTAGAAGCTGCCCACAAACTCTATCAGAGATAAAGAAGTGACTACTTGTCAATGGAGAAGGCTACTTGAGCCTTGTTGGAATTTAACCTGGGTTTCTCATGCCTATTTTCAAACTGTTGGATGGCTGGTACAGTCAGAGTAAAACCCACAAATACATAGAAACTATCAGATCTAAAAAAAGATTTGTTTGCTTCTTTCAAAACCCAAATACACTGTTTGCATCTGCTGTATTATTTGCAAATTTTATGTCCAGTACTCTATCTTAAATTTGATCTAAAATGTCCAGCAAAAACCTTAAGCCCACATCAGCTATGAAGACTGCTTCAGGAGACATAGGAACAGTACTAAAATGAACAACCTACTGGCTTTGGAAAATTAAAAGTGAATTTGCAGGCTAGAAGCTGCCCACAAACTCTATCAGAGATAAAGAAGTGACTACTTGTCAATGGAGAAGGCCACTTGAGCCTTGTTGGAATTTAACCTGGGTTTCTCATGCCTATGTTCAAACTGTTGGATGGCTGGTACAGTCAGAGTAAAACCCACAAATACATAGAAACTATCAGATCTAAAGAAGATTTGTTTGCTTCTTTCAAAACCCAAAGACATCGTTTGCATCTGCTGTATTATTTGCTAATTTTATGTCCAGTACTCTATCTTAAATTTGATCTAAAATGTCCAGCAAAAACCTTAAGCCCACATCAGCTATGAAGACTGCTTCAGGAGACATAGGAACAGTACTAAAATGAACAACCTACTGGCTTTGGAAAATTAAAAGTGAATTTGCAGGCTAGAAGCTGCCCACAAACTCTATCAGAGATAAAGAAGTGACTACTTGTCAATGAGAAGGCCACTTGAGCCTTGTTGGAATTTAACCTGGGTTTCTCATGCCTATGTACAAGCTGTTGGCTGGCTGGTAAGGTCAAACTTGCTGTATTATTTGCCCACATAAGCTATGAAGACTGTTTCAGGAGACATAGGAACAGTGATAAAATGAACAACCTACTGGCTTTGGAAAATTAAAAGTGAATTTGCAGGCTAGAAGCTGCCCACAAACTCTATCAGAGATAAAGAAGTGACTACTTGTCAATGAGAAGGCCACTTGAGCCTTGTTGGAATTTAACCTGGGTTTCTCATGCCTATGTACAAACTGTTGGCTGGCTGGTAAAGTCAGAGTCAAACCCACAAATACATGAAAACTATCAGATCTAAAGAATATTTGTTTGCTTCCTTCAAAACCCAAAGACACTGTTGGCATCTGCTGTATTATTTGCTAATTTTATGTCCAGGAATTTTTCTTACATTTGATCTTAAATGTCCAGCAAAATCCTTAAGCCCACATAAGCTATGAAGACTGCTTCAGGAGACATAGGAACAGTGATAAAATAAACAACCTACTGGCTTTGGAAAATTAAAAGTAAATTTGCAGGCTAGAAGCTGCCCACAAACTCTATCAGAGATAAAGAAGTGACTACTTGTCAATGGAGAAGGCCACTTGAGCCTTGTTGGAATTGAACCTGGGTCTCCCATATGGGAGAACTAGTGCTCTAAGCCCTAGACTACAGCAGATGTGTTGATGCCAGGCTGCCAAAATCTGGTTCTGTGTATTGCTGCCTGTGTACAAACTGTTGGCTGGCTGGTAAAGTCAAACTTGCTGTATTATTTGCCCACATAAGCTATGAAGACTGCTTCAGGAGACATAGGAACAGTGATAAAATGAACAACCTACTGGCTTTGGAAAATTAAAAGTGAATTTGCAGGCTAGAAGCTGCCCACAAACTCTATCAGAGATAAAGAAGTGACTACTTGTCAATGGAGAAGGCTACTTGAGCCTTGTTGGAATTTAACCTGGGTTTCTCATGCCTATTTTCAAACTGTTGGATGGCTGGTACAGTCAGAGTAAAACCCACAAATACATAGAAACTATCAGATCTAAAAAAGATTTGTTTGCTTCTTTCAAAACCCAAATACACTGTTTGCATCTGCTGTATTATTTGCAAATTTTATGTCCAGTACTCTATCTTAAATTTGATCTAAAATGTCCAGCAAAAACCTTAAGCCCACATCAGCTATGAAGACTGCTTCAGGAGACATAGGAACAGTACTAAAATGAACAACCTACTGGCTTTGGAAAATTAAAAGTGAATTTGCAGGCTAGAAGCTGCCCACAAACTCTATCAGAGATAAAGAAGTGACTACTTGTCAATGGAGAAGGCCACTTGAGCCTTGTTGGAATTTAACCTGGGTTTCTCATGCCTATGTTCAAACTGTTGGATGGCTGGTACAGTCAGAGTAAAACCCACAAATACATAGAAACTATCAGATCTAAAGAAGATTTGTTTGCTTCTTTCAAAACCCAAAGACATCGTTTGCATCTGCTGTATTATTTGCTAATTTTATGTCCAGTACTCTATCTTAAATTTGATCTAAAATGTCCAGCAAAAACCTTAAGCCCACATCAGCTATGAAGACTGCTTCAGTATACATAGGAACAGTACTAAAATGAACAACCTACTGGCTTTGGAAAATTAAAAGTGAATTTGCAGGCTAGAAGCTACCCACAAACTCTATCAGAGATAAAGAAGTGACTACTTGTCAATGGAGAAGGGCACTTGAGCCTTGTTGGAATTGAACCTGGGTCTCCCATATGGGAGAACTAGTGCTCTAACCCCTAGACTACAGCAGATGGGTCGATGCCAGGCTGCCAAAATCTGGTTCTGTGTATTGCTGCCTATGTACAAACTGTTGGCTGGCTGGTAAAGTCAAACTTGCTGTATTATTTGCCCACATAAGCTATGAAGACTGCTTCAGGAGACATAGGAACAGTGATAAAATGAACAACCTACTGGCTTTGGAAAATTAAAAGTGAATTTGCAGGCTAGAAGCTGCCCACAAACTATATCAGAGATAAATAAGTGACTACTTGTCAATGGAGAAGGCCACTTGAGCCTTGTTGGAATTTAACCTGGGTTTCTCATGCCTATGTTCAAACTGTTGGATGGCTGGTACAGTCAGAGTAAAACCCACAAATACATAGAAACTATCAGATCTAAAGAAGATTTGTTTGCTTCTTTCAAAACCCAAAGACACTGTTTGCATCTGCTGTATTATTTGCTAATTTTATGTCCAGTACTCTATCTTAAATTTGATCTAAAATTTCCAGCAAAAACCTTAAGCCCACATCAGCTATGAAGACTGCTTCAGGAGACATAGGAACAGTACTAAAATGAACAACCTACTGGCTTTGGAAAATTAAAAGGGAATTTGCAGGCTAGAAGCTGCCCACAAACTCTATCAGAGATAAAGAAGTGATTACTTGTCAATGGAGAAGGCCACTTGAGCCTTGTTGGAATTGAACCTGGGTCTCCCATATGGGAGAACTAGTGCTCTAACCCCTAGACTACAGCAGATGTGTTGATGCCAGGCTGCAAAAATCTGGTTCTGTGTATTGCTGCCTATGTACAAACTGTTGGCTGGCTGGTAAAGTCAAACTTGCTGTATTATTTGCCCACATAAGCTATGAAGACTGCTTCAGGAGACATAGGAACAGTGATAAAATGAACAACCTACTGGCTTTGGAAAATTAAAAGTGAATTTGCAGGCTAGAAGCTGCCCACAAACTCTATCAGAGATAAAGAAGTGACTACTTGTCAATGGAGAAGGCTACTTGAGCCTTGTTGGAATTTAACCTGGGTTTCTCATGCCTATTTTCAAACTGTTGGATGGCTGGTACAGTCAGAGTAAAACCCACAAATACATAGAAACTATCAGATCTAAAGAAGATTTGTTTGCTTCTTTCAAAACCCAAATACACTGTTTGCATCTGCTGTATTATTTGCAAATTTTATGTCCAGTACTCTATCTTAAATTTGATCTAAAATGTCCAGCAAAAACCTTAAGCCCACATCAGCTATGAAGACTGCTTCAGGAGACATAGGAACAGTAATAAAATGAACAACCTACTGGCTTTGGAAAATTAAAAGGGAATTTGCAGGCTAGAAGCTGCCCACAAACTCTATCAGAGATAAAGAAGTGACTACTTGTCAATGGAGAAGGCCACTTGAGCCTTGTTGGAATTTAACCTGGGTCGCCCATATGGGAGAACTAGTGCTCTAACCCCTACACTACAGCAGATGTGTTGATGCCAGGCTGCCAAAATCTGGTTCTGTGTATTGCTGCCTATGTACAAACTGTTGGCTGGCTGGTAAAGTCAAACTTGCTGTATTATTTGCCCACATAAGCTATGAAGACTGCTTCAGGAGACATAGGAACA
Source organism: Paramisgurnus dabryanus (assembly GCF_030506205.2). Classification (NCBI taxonomy): domain Eukaryota; kingdom Metazoa; phylum Chordata; class Actinopteri; order Cypriniformes; family Cobitidae; genus Paramisgurnus; species Paramisgurnus dabryanus. The sequence goes on from NC_133344.1 coordinate 45,561,569, forward strand.
GTGATAAAATGAACAACCTACTGGCTTTGGAAAATTAAAAGTGAATTTGCAGGCTAGAAGCTGCCCACAAACTCTATCAGAGATAAAGAAGTGACTACTTGTCAATGCAGAAGGCTACTTGAGCCTTGTTGGAATTTAACCTGGGTTTCTCATGCCTTTTTTCAAACTGTTGGATGGCTGGTACAGTCAGAGTAAAACCCACAAATACATAGAAACTATCAGATCTAAAGAAGATTTGTTTGCTTCTTTCAAAAACCAAAGACACTGTTTGCATCTGCTGTATTATTAGCACATTTTATGTCCAGTACTCTATCTTAAATTTGATCTAAAATGTCCAGCAAAAACCTTAAGCCCACATCAGCTATGAAGACTGCTTCAGGAGACATAGGAACAGTACTAAAATGAACAACCTACTGGCTTTGGAAAATTAAAAGTGAATTTGCAGGCTAGAAGCTGCCCACAAACTCTATCAGAGATAAAGAAGTGACTACTTGTCAATGGAGAAGGCCACTTGAGCCTTGTTGGAATTGAACCTGGGTCTCCCATATGGGAGAACTAGTGCTCTAACCCCTAGACTACAGCAGATGTGTTGATGCCAGGCTGCCAAAATCTGGTTCTGTGTATTGCTGCCTATGTACAAACTGTTGGCTGGCTGGTAAAGTCAAACTTGCTGTATTATTTGCCCACATAAGCTATGAAGACTGCTTCAGGAGACATAGGAACAGTGATAAAATGAACAACCTACTGGCTTTGGAAAATTAAAAGTGAATTTGCAGGCTAGAAGCTGCCCACAAACTCTATCAGAGATAAAGAAGTGACTACTTGTCAATGGAGAAGGCTACTTGAGCCTTGTTGGAATTTAACCTGGGTTTCTCATGCCTATTTTCAAACTGTTGGATGGCTGGTACAGTCAGAGTAAAACCCACAAATACATAGAAACTATCAGATCTAAAGAAGATTTGTTTGCTTCTTTCAAAACCCAAAGACACTGTTTGCATCTGCTGTATTATTTGCTAATTTTATGTCCAGTACTCTATCTTAAATTTGATCTAAAATGTCCAGCAAAAACCTTAAGCCCACATCAGCTATGAAGACTGCTTCAGGAGACATAGGAACAGTACTAAAATGAACAACCTACTGGCTTTGGAAAATTAAAAGTGAATTTGCATGCTAGAAGCTGCCCACAAACTCTATCAGAGATAAAGAAGTGACTACTTGTCAACAAGAAGGCCACTTGAGCCTTGTTGGAATTTAACCTGGGTTTCTCATGCCTATGTACAAGCTGTTGGCTGGCTGGTAAGGTCAAACTTGCTGTATTATTTGCCCACATAAGCTATGAAGACTGTTTCAGGAGACATAGGAACAGTGATAAAATGAACAACCTACTGGCTTTGGAAAATTAAAAGTGAATTTGCAGGCTAGAAGCTGCCCACAAACTCTATCAGAGATAAAGAAGTGACTACTTGTCAATGAGAAGGCCACTTGAGCCTTGTTGGAATTTAACCTGGGTTTCTCATGCCTATGTACAAACTGTTGGCTGGCTGGTAAAGTCAGAGTCAAACCCACAAATACATGAAAACTATCAGATCTAAAGAATATTTGTTTGCTTCCTTCAAAACCCAAAGACACTGTTGGCATCTGCTGTATTATTTGCTAATTTTATGTCCAGGAATTTTTCTTACATTTGATCTTAAATGTCCAGCAAAATCCTTAAGCCCACATAAGCTATGAAGACTGCTTCAGGAGACATAGGAACAGTGATAAAATAAACAACCTACTGGCTTTGGAAAATTAAAAGTGAATTTGCAGGCTAGAAGCTGCCCACAAACTCTATCAGAGATAAAGAAGTGACTACTTGTCAATGGAGAAGGCCACTTGAGCCTTGTTGGAATTGAACCTGGGTCTCCCATATGGGAGAACTAGTGCTCTAAGCCCTAGACTACAGCAGATGTGTTGATGCCAGGCTGCCAAAATCTGGTTCTGTGTATTGCTGCCTGTGTACAAACTGTTGGCTGGCTGGTAAAGTCAAACTTGCTGTATTATTTGCCCACATAAGCTATGAAGACTGCTTCAGGAGACATAGGAACAGTGATAAAATGAACAACCTACTGGCTTTGGAAAATTAAAAGTGAATTTGCAGGCTAGAAGCTGCCCACAAACTCTATCAGAGATAAAGAAGTGACTACTTGTCAATGGAGAAGGCTACTTGAGCCTTGTTGGAATTTAACCTGGGTTTCTCATGCCTATTTTCAAACTGTTGGATGGCTGGTACAGTCAGAGTAAAACCCACAAATACATAGAAACTATCAGATCTAAAAAAAGATTTGTTTGCTTCTTTCAAAACCCAAATACACTGTTTGCATCTGCTGTATTATTTGCAAATTTTATGTCCAGTACTCTATCTTAAATTTGATCTAAAATGTCCAGCAAAAACCTTAAGCCCACATCAGCTATGAAGACTGCTTCAGGAGACATAGGAACAGTACTAAAATGAACAACCTACTGGCTTTGGAAAATTAAAAGTGAATTTGCAGGCTAGAAGCTGCCCACAAACTCTATCAGAGATAAAGAAGTGACTACTTGTCAATGGAGAAGGCCACTTGAGCCTTGTTGGAATTTAACCTGGGTTTCTCATGCCTATGTTCAAACTGTTGGATGGCTGGTACAGTCAGAGTAAAACCCACAAATACATAGAAACTATCAGATCTAAAGAAGATTTGTTTGCTTCTTTCAAAACCCAAAGACATCGTTTGCATCTGCTGTATTATTTGCTAATTTTATGTCCAGTACTCTATCTTAAATTTGATCTAAAATGTCCAGCAAAAACCTTAAGCCCACATCAGCTATGAAGACTGCTTCAGGAGACATAGGAACAGTACTAAAATGAACAACCTACTGGCTTTGGAAAATTAAAAGTGAATTTGCAGGCTAGAAGCTGCCCACAAACTCTATCAGAGATAAAGAAGTGACTACTTGTCAATGAGAAGGCCACTTGAGCCTTGTTGGAATTTAACCTGGGTTTCTCATGCCTATGTACAAGCTGTTGGCTGGCTGGTAAGGTCAAACTTGCTGTATTATTTGCCCACATAAGCTATGAAGACTGTTTCAGGAGACATAGGAACAGTGATAAAATGAACAACCTACTGGCTTTGGAAAATTAAAAGTGAATTTGCAGGCTAGAAGCTGCCCACAAACTCTATCAGAGATAAAGAAGTGACTACTTGTCAATGAGAAGGCCACTTGAGCCTTGTTGGAATTTAACCTGGGTTTCTCATGCCTATGTACAAACTGTTGGCTGGCTGGTAAAGTCAGAGTCAAACCCACAAATACATGAAAACTATCAGATCTAAAGAATATTTGTTTGCTTCCTTCAAAACCCAAAGACACTGTTGGCATCTGCTGTATTATTTGCTAATTTTATGTCCAGGAATTTTTCTTACATTTGATCTTAAATGTCCAGCAAAATCCTTAAGCCCACATAAGCTATGAAGACTGCTTCAGGAGACATAGGAACAGTGATAAAATAAACAACCTACTGGCTTTGGAAAATTAAAAGTAAATTTGCAGGCTAGAAGCTGCCCACAAACTCTATCAGAGATAAAGAAGTGACTACTTGTCAATGGAGAAGGCCACTTGAGCCTTGTTGGAATTGAACCTGGGTCTCCCATATGGGAGAACTAGTGCTCTAAGCCCTAGACTACAGCAGATGTGTTGATGCCAGGCTGCCAAAATCTGGTTCTGTGTATTGCTGCCTGTGTACAAACTGTTGGCTGGCTGGTAAAGTCAAACTTGCTGTATTATTTGCCCACATAAGCTATGAAGACTGCTTCAGGAGACATAGGAACAGTGATAAAATGAACAACCTACTGGCTTTGGAAAATTAAAAGTGAATTTGCAGGCTAGAAGCTGCCCACAAACTCTATCAGAGATAAAGAAGTGACTACTTGTCAATGGAGAAGGCTACTTGAGCCTTGTTGGAATTTAACCTGGGTTTCTCATGCCTATTTTCAAACTGTTGGATGGCTGGTACAGTCAGAGTAAAACCCACAAATACATAGAAACTATCAGATCTAAAAAAGATTTGTTTGCTTCTTTCAAAACCCAAATACACTGTTTGCATCTGCTGTATTATTTGCAAATTTTATGTCCAGTACTCTATCTTAAATTTGATCTAAAATGTCCAGCAAAAACCTTAAGCCCACATCAGCTATGAAGACTGCTTCAGGAGACATAGGAACAGTACTAAAATGAACAACCTACTGGCTTTGGAAAATTAAAAGTGAATTTGCAGGCTAGAAGCTGCCCACAAACTCTATCAGAGATAAAGAAGTGACTACTTGTCAATGGAGAAGGCCACTTGAGCCTTGTTGGAATTTAACCTGGGTTTCTCATGCCTATGTTCAAACTGTTGGATGGCTGGTACAGTCAGAGTAAAACCCACAAATACATAGAAACTATCAGATCTAAAGAAGATTTGTTTGCTTCTTTCAAAACCCAAAGACATCGTTTGCATCTGCTGTATTATTTGCTAATTTTATGTCCAGTACTCTATCTTAAATTTGATCTAAAATGTCCAGCAAAAACCTTAAGCCCACATCAGCTATGAAGACTGCTTCAGTATACATAGGAACAGTACTAAAATGAACAACCTACTGGCTTTGGAAAATTAAAAGTGAATTTGCAGGCTAGAAGCTACCCACAAACTCTATCAGAGATAAAGAAGTGACTACTTGTCAATGGAGAAGGGCACTTGAGCCTTGTTGGAATTGAACCTGGGTCTCCCATATGGGAGAACTAGTGCTCTAACCCCTAGACTACAGCAGATGGGTCGATGCCAGGCTGCCAAAATCTGGTTCTGTGTATTGCTGCCTATGTACAAACTGTTGGCTGGCTGGTAAAGTCAAACTTGCTGTATTATTTGCCCACATAAGCTATGAAGACTGCTTCAGGAGACATAGGAACAGTGATAAAATGAACAACCTACTGGCTTTGGAAAATTAAAAGTGAATTTGCAGGCTAGAAGCTGCCCACAAACTATATCAGAGATAAATAAGTGACTACTTGTCAATGGAGAAGGCCACTTGAGCCTTGTTGGAATTTAACCTGGGTTTCTCATGCCTATGTTCAAACTGTTGGATGGCTGGTACAGTCAGAGTAAAACCCACAAATACATAGAAACTATCAGATCTAAAGAAGATTTGTTTGCTTCTTTCAAAACCCAAAGACACTGTTTGCATCTGCTGTATTATTTGCTAATTTTATGTCCAGTACTCTATCTTAAATTTGATCTAAAATTTCCAGCAAAAACCTTAAGCCCACATCAGCTATGAAGACTGCTTCAGGAGACATAGGAACAGTACTAAAATGAACAACCTACTGGCTTTGGAAAATTAAAAGGGAATTTGCAGGCTAGAAGCTGCCCACAAACTCTATCAGAGATAAAGAAGTGATTACTTGTCAATGGAGAAGGCCACTTGAGCCTTGTTGGAATTGAACCTGGGTCTCCCATATGGGAGAACTAGTGCTCTAATCCCTAGACTACAGCAGATGTGTTGATGCCAGGCTGCAAAAATCTGGTTCTGTGTATTGCTGCCTATGTACAAACTGTTGGCTGGCTGGTAAAGTCAAACTTGCTGTATTATTTGCCCACATAAGCTATGAAGACTGCTTCAGGAGACATAGGAACAGTGATAAAATGAACAACCTACTGGCTTTGGAAAATTAAAAGTGAATTTGCAGGCTAGAAGCTGCCCACAAACTCTATCAGAGATAAAGAAGTGACTACTTGTCAATGGAGAAGGCTACTTGAGCCTTGTTGGAATTTAACCTGGGTTTCTCATGCCTATTTTCAAACTGTTGGATGGCTGGTACAGTCAGAGTAAAACCCACAAATACATAGAAACTATCAGATCTAAAGAAGATTTGTTTGCTTCTTTCAAAACCCAAATACACTGTTTGCATCTGCTGTATTATTTGCAAATTTTATGTCCAGTACTCTATCTTAAATTTGATCTAAAATGTCCAGCAAAAACCTTAAGCCCACATCAGCTATGAAGACTGCTTCAGGAGACATAGGAACAGTAATAAAATGAACAACCTACTGGCTTTGGAAAATTAAAAGGGAATTTGCAGGCTAGAAGCTGCCCACAAACTCTATCAGAGATAAAGAAGTGACTACTTGTCAATGGAGAAGGCCACTTGAGCCTTGTTGGAATTTAACCTGGGTCGCCCATATGGGAGAACTAGTGCTCTAACCCCTACACTACAGCAGATGTGTTGATGCCAGGCTGCCAAAATCTGGTTCTGTGTATTGCTGCCTATGTACAAACTGTTGGCTGGCTGGTAAAGTCAAACTTGCTGTATTATTTGCCCACATAAGCTATGAAGACTGCTTCAGGAGACATAGGAACAGTGATAAAATGAACAACCTACTGGCTTTGGAAAATTAAAAGTGAATTTGCAGGCTAGAAGCTGCCCACAAACTCTATCAGAGATAAAGAAGTGACTACTTGTCAATGCAGAAGGCTACTTGAGCCTTGTTGGAATTTAACCTGGGTTTCTCATGCCTTTTTTCAAACTGTTGGATGGCTGGTACAGTCAGAGTAAAACCCACAAATACATAGAAACTATCAGATCTAAAGAAGATTTGTTTGCTTCTTTCAAAAACCAAAGACACTGTTTGCATCTGCTGTATTATTAGCACATTTTATGTCCAGTACTCTATCTTAAATTTGATCTAAAATGTCCAGCAAAAACCTTAAGCCCACATCAGCTATGAAGACTGCTTCAGGAGACATAGGAACAGTACTAAAATGAACAACCTACTGGCTTTGGAAAATTAAAAGTGAATTTGCAGGCTAGAAGCTGCCCACAAACTCTATCAGAGATAAAGAAGTGACTACTTGTCAATGGAGAAGGCCACTTGAGCCTTGTTGGAATTGAACCTGGGTCTCCCATATGGGAGAACTAGTGCTCTAACCCCTAGACTACAGCAGATGTGTTGATGCCAGGCTGCCAAAATCTGGTTCTGTGTATTGCTGCCTATGTACAAGCTGTTGGCTGGCTGGTAAAGTCAAACTTGCTGTATTATTTGCCCACATAAGCTATGAAGACTGTTTCAGGAGACATAGGAACAGTGATAAAATGAACAACCTACTGGCTTTGGAAAATTAAAAGTGAATTTGCAGGCTAGAAGCTGCCCACAAACTCTATCAGAGATAAAGAAGTGACTACTTGTCAATGAGAAGGCCACTTGAGCCTTGTTGGAATTTAACCTGGGTTTCTCATGCCTATGTACAAACTGTTGGCTGGCTGGTAAAGTCAGAGTCAAACCCACAAATACATGAAAACTATCAGATCTAAAGAATATTTGTTTGCTTCCTTCAAAACCCAAAGACACTGTTGGCATCTGCTGTATTATTTGCTAATTTTATGTCCAGGAATTTTTCTTACATTTGATCTTAAATGTCCAGCAAAATCCTTAAGCCCACATAAGCTATGAAGACTGCTTCAGGAGACATAGGAACAGTGATAAAATAAACAACCTACTGGCTTTGGAAAATTAAAAGTGAATTTGCAGGCTAGAAGCTGCCCACAAACTCTATCAGAGATAAAGAAGTGACTACTTGTCAATGGAGAAGGCCACTTGAGCCTTGTTGGAATTGAACCTGGGTCTCCCATATGGGAGAACTAGTGCTCTAAGCCCTAGACTACAGCAGATGTGTTGATGCCAGGCTGCCAAAATCTGGTTCTGTGTATTGCTGCCTATGTACAAACTGTTGGCTGGCTGGTAAAGTCAAACTTGCTGTATTATTTGCCCACATAAGCTATGAAGACTGCTTCAGGAGACATAGGAACAGTGATAAAATGAACAACCTACTGGCTTTGGAAAGTTAAAAGTGAATTTGCAGGCTAGAAGCTGCCCACAAACTCTATCAGAGATAAAGAAGTGACTACTTGTCAATGGAGAAGGCTACTTGAGCCTTGTTGGAATTTAACCTGGGTTTCTCATGCCTATTTTCAAACTGTTGGATGGCTGGTACAGTCAGAGTAAAACCCACAAATACATAGAAACTATCAGATCTAAAAAAGATTTGTTTGCTTCTTTCAAAACCCAAATACACTGTTTGCATCTGCTGTATTATTTGCAAATTTTATGTCCAGTACTCTATCTTAAATTTGATCTAAAATGTCCAGCAAAAACCTTAAGCCCACATCAGCTATGAAGACTGCTTCAGGAGACATAGGAACAGTACTAAAATGAACAACCTACTGGCTTTGGAAAATTAAAAGGGAATTTGCAGGCTAGAAGCTGCCCACAAACTCTATCAGAGATAAAGAAGTGACTACTTGTCAATGGAGAAGGCCACTTGAGCCTTGTTTGGAATTGAACCTGGGTCTCCCATATGGGAGAACTCGTGCTCTAACCCCTAGACTACAGCAGATGTGTTGATTCCAGGCTGCCAAAATCTGGTTCTGTGTATTGCTGCCTATGTACAAACTGTTGGCTGGCTGGTAAAGTCAAACTTGCTGTATTATTTGCCCACATAAGCTATGAAGACTGCTTCAGGAGACATAGGAACAGTGATAAAATGAACAACCTACTGGCTTTGGAAAATTAAAAGTGAATTTGCAGGCTAGAAGCTGCCCACAAACTCTATCAGAGATAAAGAAGTGACTACTTGTCAATGGAGAAGGCCACTTGAGCCTTGTTGGAATTTAACCTGGGTTTCTCATGCCTATTTTCAAACTGTTGGATGGCTGGTACAGTCAGAGTAAAACCCACAAATACATAGAAACTATCAGATCTAAAGAAGATTTGTTTGCTTCTTTCAAAACCCAAAGACACTGTTTGCATCTGCTGTATTATTTGCTAATTTTATGTCCAGTACTCTATCTTAAATTTGATCTAAAATGTCCAGCAAAAACCTTAAGCCCACATCAGCTATGAAGACTGCTTCAGGAGACATAGGAACAGTACTAAAATGAACAACCTACTGGCTTTGGAAAATTAAAAGTGAATTTGCATGCTAGAAGCTGCCCACAAACTCTATCAGAGATAAAGAAGTGACTACTTGTCAATGCAGAAGGCTACTTGAGCCTTGTTGGAATTTAACCTGGGTTTCTCATGCCTATTTTCAAACTGTTGGATGGCTGGTACAGTCAGAGTAAAACCCACAAATACATAGAAACTATCAGATCTAAAGAAGATTTGTTTGCTTCCTTCAAAACCCAAAGACACTGTTGGCATCTGCTGTATTATTTGCTAATTTTATGTCCAGGAATTTTTCTTACATTTGATCTTAAATGTCCAGCAAAATCCTTAAGCCCACATAAGCTATGAAGACTGCTTCAGGAGACATAGGAACAGTGATAAAATTAACAACCTACTGGCTTTGGAAAATTAAAAGTGAATTTGCAGGCTAGAAGCTGCCCACAAACTCTATCAGAGATAAAGAAGTGACTACTTGTCAATGGAGAAGGCCACTTGAGCCTTGTTGGAATTTAACCTGGGTTTCTCATGCCTATGTACAAACTGTTGGCTGGCTGGTAAAGTCAGAGTCAAACCCACAAATACATGAAAACTATCAGATCTAAAGAATATTTGTTTGCTTCCTTCAAAACCCAAAGACACTGTTGGCATCTGCTGTATTATTTGCTAATTTTATGTCCAGGAATTTTTCTTACATTTGATCTTAAATGTCCAGCAAAATCCTTAAGCCCACATAAGCTATGAAGACTGCTTCAGGAGACATAGGAACAGTGATAAAATAAACAACCTACTGGCTTTGGAAAATTAAAAGTGAATTTGCAGGCTAGAAGCTGCCTACAAACTCTATCAGAGATAAAGAAGTGACTACTTGTCAATGGAGAAGGCCACTTGAGCCTTGTTGGAATTGAACCTGGGTCTCCCATATGGGAGAACTCGTGCTCTAACCCCTATACTACAGCAGATGTGTTGATGCCAGGCTGCCAAAATCTGGTTCTGTGTATTGCTGCCTATGTACAAACTGTTGGCTGGCTGGTAAAGTCAAACTTGCTGTATTATTTGCCCACATAAGCTATGAAGACTGCTTCAGGAGACATAGGAACAGTACTAAAATGAACAACCTACTGGCTTTGGAAAATTAAAAGTGAATTTGCATGCTAGAAGCTGCCCACAAACTCTATCAGAGATAAAGAAGTGACTACTTGTCAATGCAGAAGGCTACTTGAGCCTTGTTGGAATTTAACCTGGGTTTCTCATGCCTATTTTCAAACTGTTGGATGGCTGGTACAGTCAGAGTAAAACCACAAATACATAGAAACTATCAGATCTAAAGAAGATTTGTTTGCTTCCTTCAAAACCCAAAGACACTGTTGGCATCTGCTGTATTATTTGCTAATTTTATGTCCAGGAATTTTTCTTACATTTGATCTTAAATGTCCAGCAAAATCCTTAAGCCCACATAAGCTATGAAGACTGCTTCAGGAGACATAGGAACAGTGATAAAATAAACAACCTACTGGCTTTGGAAAATTAAAAGTGAATTTGCAGGCTAGAAGCTGCCTACAAACTCTATCAGAGATAAAGAAGTGACTACTTGTCAATGGAGAAGGCCACTTGAGCCTTGTTGGAATTGAACCTGGGTCTCCCATATGGGAGAACTCGTGCTCTAACCCCTAGACTACAGCAGATGTGTTGATGCCAGGCTGCCAAAATCTGGTTCTGTGTATTGCTGCCTATGTACAAACTGTTGGCTGGCTGGTAAAGTCAAACTTGCTGTATTATTTGCCCACATAAGCTATGAAGACTGCTTCAGGAGACATAGGAACAGTACTAAAATGAACAACCTACTGGCTTTGGAAAATTAAAAGTGAATTTGCATGCTAGAAGCTGCCCACAAACTCTATCAGAGATAAAGAAGTGACTACTTGTCAATGCAGAAGGCTACTTGAGCCTTGTTGGAATTTAACCTGGGTTTCTCATGCCTATTTTCAAACTGTTGGATGGCTGGTACAGTCAGAGTAAAACCACAAATACATAGAAACTATCAGATCTAAAGAAGATTTGTTTGCTTCCTTCAAAACCCAAAGACACTGTTGGCATCTGCTGTATTATTTGCTAATTTTATGTCCAGGAATTTTTCTTACATTTGATCTTAAATGTCCAGCAAAATCCTTAAGCCCACATAAGCTATGAAGACTGCTTCAGGAGACATAGGAACAGTGATAAAATTAACAACCTACTGGCTTTGGAAAATTAAAAGTGAATTTGCAGGCTAGAAGCTGCCCACAAACTCTATCAGAGATAAAGAAGTGACTACTTGTCAATGGAGAAGGCCACTTGAGCCTTGTTGGAATTTAACCTGTGTCTCCCATATGGGAGAACTAGTGCTCTAACCCCTAGACTACAGCAGATGTGTTGATGCCAGGCTGCCAAAATCTGTTTCTGTGTATTGATGCCTATGTACAAACTGTTGGCTGGCTGGTAAAGTCAAACTTGCTGTATTATTTGCCCACATAAGCTATGAAGACTGCTTCAGGAGACATAGGAACAGTGATAAAATGAACAACCTACTGGCTTTGGAAAATTAAAAGTGAATTTGCAGGCTAGAAGCTGCCCACAAACTATATCAGAGATAAAGAAGTGACTACTTGTCAATGGAGAAGGCCACTTGAGCCTTGTTGGAATTTAACCTGGGTTTCTCATGCCTATGTTCAAACTGTTGGATGGCTGGTACAGTCAGAGTAAAACCCACAAATACATAGAAACTATCAGATCTAAAGAAGATTTGTTTGCTTCTTTCAAAACCCAAAGACAATGTTTGCATCTGCTGTATTATTTGCTAATTTTATGTCCAGTACTCTATCTTAAATTTGATCTAAAATTTCCAGCAAAAACCTTAAGCCCACATCAGCTATGAAGACTGCTTCAGGAGACATAGGAACAGTACTAAAATGAACAACCTACTGGCTTTGGAAAATTAAAAGGGAATTTGCAGGCTAGAAGCTGCCCACAAACTCTATCAGAGATAAAGAAGTGATTACTTGTCAATGGAGAAGGCCACTTGAGCCTTGTTGGAATTGAACCTGGGTCTCCCATATGGGAGAACTAGTGCTCTAACCCCTAGACTACAGCAGATGTGTGGATGCCAGGCTGCCAAAATCTGGTTCTGTGTATTGCTGCCTATGTACAAACTGTTGGCTGGCTGGTAAAGTCAAACTTGCTGTATTATTTGCCCACATAAGCTATGAAGACTGCTTCAGGAGACATAGGAACAGTGATAAAATGAACAACCTACTGGCTTTGGAAAATTAAAAGTGAATTTGCAGGCTAGAAGCTGCCCACAAACTCTATCAGAGATAAAGAAGTGACTACTTGTCAATGAGAAGGCCACTTGAGCCTTGTTGGAATTTAACCTGGGTTTCTCATGCCTATGTACAAACTGTTGGCTGGCTGGTAAAGTCAGAGTCAAACCCACAAATACATGAAAACTATCAGATCTAAAGAATATTTGTTTGCTTCCTTCAAAACCAAAAGACACTGTTGGCATCTGCTGTATTATTTGCTAATTTTATGTCCAGGAATTTTTCTTACATTTGATCTTAAATGTCCAGCAAAATCCTTAAGCCCACATAAGCTATGAAGACTGCTTCAGGAGACATAGGAACAGTGATAAAATAAACAACCTACTGGCTTTGGAAAATTAAAAGTGAATTTGCAGGCTAGAAGCTGCCCACAAACTCTATCAGAGATAAAGAAGTGACTACTTGTCAATGGAGAAGGCCACTTGAGCCTTGTTGGAATTTAACCTGGGTTTCTCATGCCTATGTTCAAACTGTTGGATGGCTGGTACAGTCAGAGTAAAACCCACAAATACATAGAAACTATCAGATCTAAAGAAGATTTGTTTGCTTCTTTCAAAACCCAAAGACATCGTTTGCATCTGCTGTATTATTTGCTAATTTTATGTCCAGTACTCTATCTTAAATTTGATCTAAAATGTCCAGCAAAAACCTTAAGCCCACATCAGCTATGAAGACTGCTTCAGTATACATAGGAACAGTACTAAAATGAACAACCTACTGGCTTTGGAAAATTAAAAGTGAATTTGCAGGCTAGAAGCTGCCCACAAACTCTATCAGAGATAAAGAAGTGACTACTTGTCAATGGAGAAGGCTACTTGAGCCTTGTTGGAATTTAACCTGTGTCTCCCATATGGGAGAACTAGTGCTCTAACCCCTAGACTACAGCAGATGTGTTGATGCCAGGCTGCCAAAATCTGTTTCTGTGTATTGATGCCTATGTACAAACTGTTGGCTGGCTCGTAAAGTCAAACTTGCTGTATTATTTGCCCACATAAGCTATGAAGACTGCTTCAGGAGACATAGGAACAGTGATAAAATGAACAACCTACTGGCTTTGGAAAATTAAAAGTGAATTTGCAGGCTAGAAGCTGCCCACAAACTATATCAGAGATAAAGAAGTGACTACTTGTCAATGGAGAAGGCCACTTGAGCCTTGTTGGAATTTAACCTGGGTTTCTCATGCCTATGTTCAAACTGTTGGATGGCTGGTACAGTCAGAGTAAAACCCACAAATACATAGAAACTATCAGATCTAAAGAAGATTTGTTTGCTTCTTTCAAAACCCAAAGACACTGTTTGCATCTGCTGTATTATTTGCTAATTTTATGTCCAGTACTCTATCTTAAATTTGATCTAAAATTTCCAGCAAAAACCTTAAGCCCACATCAGCTATGAAGACTGCTTCAGGAGACATAGGAACAGTACTAAAATGAACAACCTACTGGCTTTGGAAAATTAAAAGGGAATTTGCAGGCTAGAAGCTGCCCACAAACTCTATCAGAGATAAAGAAGTGATTACTTGTCAATGGAGAAGGCCACTTGAGCCTTGTTGGAATTGAACCTGGGTCTCCCATATGGGAGAACTAGTGCTCTAACCCCTAGACTACAGCAGATGTGTTGATGCCAGGCTGCCAAAATCTGGTTCTGTGTATTGCTGCCTATGTACAAACTGTTGGCTGGCTGGTAAAGTCAAACTTGCTGTATTATTTGCCCACATAAGCTATGAAGACTGCTTCAGGAGACATAGGAACAGTGATAAAATGAACAACCTACTGGCTTTGGAAAATTAAAAGTGAATTTGCAGGCTAGAAGCTGCCCACAAACTCTATCAGAGATAAAGAAGTGACTACTTGTCAATGAGAAGGCCACTTGAGCCTTGTTGGAATTTAACCTGGGTTTCTCATGCCTATGTACAAACTGTTGGCTGGCTGGTAAAGTCAGAGTCAAACCCACAAATACATGAAAACTATCAGATCTAAAGAATATTTGTTTGCTTCCTTCAAAACCCAAAGACACTGTTGGCATCTGCTGTATTATTTGCTAATTTTATGTCCAGGAATTTTTCTTACATTTGATCTTAAATGTCCAGCAAAATCCTTAAGCCCACATAAGCTATGAAGACTGCTTCAGGAGACATAGGAACAGTGATAAAATAAACAACCTACTGGCTTTGGAAAATTAAAAGTGAATTTGCAGGCTAGAAGCTGCCCACAAACTCTATCAGAGATAAAGAAGTGACTACTTGTCAATGGAGAAGGCCACTTGAGCCTTGTTGGAATTGAACCTGGGTCTCCCATATGGGAGAACTAGTGCTCTAAGCCCTAGACTACAGCAGATGTGTTGATGCCAGGCTGCCAAAATCTGGTTCTGTGTATTGCTGCCTGTGTACAAACTGTTGGCTGGCTGGTAAAGTCAAACTTGCTGTATTATTTGCCCACATAAGCTATGAAGACTGCTTCAGGAGACATAGGAACAGTGATAAAATGAACAACCTACTGGCTTTGGAAAATTAAAAGTGAATTTGCAGGCTAGAAGCTGCCCACAAACTCTATCAGAGATAAAGAAGTGACTACTTGTCAATGGAGAAGGCTACTTGAGCCTTGTTGGAATTTAACCTGGGTTTCTCATGCCTATTTTCAAACTGTTGGATGGCTGGTACAGTCAGAGTAAAACCCACAAATACATAGAAACTATCAGATCTAAAGAAGATTTGTTTGCTTCTTTCAAAACCCAAAGACACTGTTTGCATCTGCTGTATTATTAGCAAATTTTATGTCCAGTACTCTATCTTAAATTTGATCTAAAATGTCCAGCAAAAACCTTAAGCCCACATCAGCTATGAAGACTGCTTCAGGAGACATAGGAACAGTACTAAAATGAACAACCTACTGGCTTTGGAAAATTAAAAGTGAATTTGCAGGCTAGAAGCTGCCCACAAACTCTATCAGAGATAAAGAAGTGACTACTTGTCAATGGAGAAGGCCACTTGAGCCTTGTTGGAATTTAACCTGGGTTTCTCATGCCTATGTTCAAACTGTTGGATGGCTGGTACAGTCAGAGTAAAACCCACAAATACATAGAAACTATCAGATCTAAAGAAGATTTGTTTGCTTCTTTCAAAACCCAAAGACACTGTTTGCATCTGCTGTATTATTTGCTAATTTTATGTCCAGTACTCTATCTTAAATTTGATCTAAAATTTCCAGCAAAAACCTTAAGCCCACATCAGCTATGAAGACTGCTTCAGGAGACATAGGAACAGTACTAAAATGAACAACCTACTGGCTTTGGAAAATTAAAAGGGAATTTGCAGGCTAGAAGCTGCCCACAAACTCTATCAGAGATAAAGAAGTGATTACTTGTCAATGGAGAAGGCCACTTGAGCCTTGTTGGAATTGAACCTGGGTCTCCCATATGGGAGAACTAGTGCTGTAACCCCTAGACTACAGCAGATGTGTTGATGCCAGGCTGCCAAAATCTGGTTCTGTGTATTGCTGCCTATGTACAAACTGTTGGCTGGCTGGTAAAGTCAAACTTGCTGTATTATTTGCCCACATAAGCTATGAAGACTGCTTCAGGAGACATAGGAACAGTGATAAAATGAACAACCTACTGGCTTTGGAAAATTAAAAGTGAATTTGCAGGCTAGAAGCTGCCCACAAACTCTATCAGAGATAAAGAAGTGACTACTTGTCAATGGAGAAGGCTACTTGAGCCTTGTTGGAATTTAACCTGGGTTTCTCATGCCTATTTTCAAACTGTTGGATGGCTGGTACAGTCAGAGTAAAACCCACAAATACATAGAAACTATCAGATCTAAAGAAGATTTGTTTGCTTCTTTCAAAACCCAAAGACACTGTTTGCATCTGCTGTATTATTTGCTAATTTTATGTCCAGTACTCTATCTTAAATTTGATCTTAAATGTCCAGCAAAATCCTTAAGCCCACATAAGCTATGAAGACTGCTTCAGGAGACATAGGAACAGTGATAAAATGAACAACCTACTGGCTTTGGAAAATTAAAAGTGAATTTGCAGGCTAGAAGCTGCCCACAAACTCTATCAGAGATAAAGAAGTGACTACTTGTCAATGGAGAAGGCTACTTGAGCCTTGTTGGAATTTAACCTGGGTTTCTCATGCCTATTTTCAAACTGTTGGATGGCTGGTACAGTCAGAGTAAAACCCACAAATACATAGAAACTATCAGATCTAAAGAAGATTTGTTTGCTTCTTTCAAAACCCAAATACACTGTTTGCATCTGCTGTATTATTTGCAAATTTTATGTCCAGTACTCTATCTTAAATTTGATCTAAAATGTCCAGCAAAAACCTTAAGCCCACATCAGCTATGAAGACTGCTTCAGGAGACATAGGAACAGTAATAAAATGAACAACCTACTGGCTTTGGAAAATTAAAAGGGAATTTGCAGGCTAGAAGCTGCCCACAAACTCTATCAGAGATAAAGAAGTGACTACTTGTCAATGGAGAAGGCCACTTGAGCCTTGTTGGAATTTAACCTGGGTCGCCCATATGGGAGAACTAGTGCTCTAACCCCTACACTACAGCAGATGTGTTGATGCCAGGCTGCCAAAATCTGGTTCTGTGTATTGCTGCCTATGTACAAACTGTTGGCTGGCTGGTAAAGTCAAACTTGCTGTATTATTTGCCCACATAAGCTATGAAGACTGCTTCAGGAGACATAGGAACAGTGATAAAATGAACAACCTACTGGCTTTGGAAAATTAAAAGTGAATTTGCAGGCTAGAAGCTGCCCACAAACTCTATCAGAGATAAAGAAGTGACTACTTGTCAATGCAGAAGGCTACTTGAGCCTTGTTGGAATTTAACCTGGGTTTCTCATGCCTTTTTTCAAACTGTTGGATGGCTGGTACAGTCAGAGTAAAACCCACAAATACATAGAAACTATCAGATCTAAAGAAGATTTGTTTGCTTCTTTCAAAAACCAAAGACACTGTTTGCATCTGCTGTATTATTAGCACATTTTATGTCCAGTACTCTATCTTAAATTTGATCTAAAATGTCCAGCAAAAACCTTAAGCCCACATCAGCTATGAAGACTGCTTCAGGAGACATAGGAACAGTACTAAAATGAACAACCTACTGGCTTTGGAAAATTAAAAGTGAATTTGCAGGCTAGAAGCTGCCCACAAACTCTATCAGAGATAAAGAAGTGACTACTTGTCAATGGAGAAGGCCACTTGAGCCTTGTTGGAATTGAACCTGGGTCTCCCATATGGGAGAACTAGTGCTCTAACCCCTAGACTACAGCAGATGTGTTGATGCCAGGCTGCCAAAATCTGGTTCTGTGTATTGCTGCCTATGTACAAGCTGTTGGCTGGCTGGTAAAGTCAAACTTGCTGTATTATTTGCCCACATAAGCTATGAAGACTGTTTCAGGAGACATAGGAACAGTGATAAAATGAACAACCTACTGGCTTTGGAAAATTAAAAGTGAATTTGCAGGCTAGAAGCTGCCCACAAACTCTATCAGAGATAAAGAAGTGACTACTTGTCAATGGAGAAGGCTACTTGAGCCTTGTTGGAATTTAACCTGGGTTTCTCATGCCTATTTTCAAACTGTTGGATGGCTGGTACAGTCAGAGTAAAACCCACAAATACATAGAAACTATCAGATCTAAAGAAGATTTGTTTGCTTCTTTCAAAACCCAAATACACTGTTTGCATCTGCTGTATTATTTGCAAATTTTATGTCCAGTACTCTATCTTAAATTTGATCTAAAATGTCCAGCAAAAACCTTAAGCCCACATCAGCTATGAAGACTGCTTCAGGAGACATAGGAACAGTAATAAAATGAACAACCTACTGGCTTTGGAAAATTAAAAGGGAATTTGCAGGCTAGAAGCTGCCCACAAACTCTATCAGAGATAAAGAAGTGACTACTTGTCAATGGAGAAGGCCACTTGAGCCTTGTTGGAATTTAACCTGGGTTTCTCATGCCTATTTTCAAACTGTTGGATGGCTGGTACAGTCAGAGTAAAACCCACAAATACATAGAAACTATCAGATCTAAAGAAGATTTGTTTGCTTCTTTCAAAACCCAAAGACACTGTTTGCATCTGCTGTATTATTTGCTAATTTTATGTCCAGTACTCTATCTTAAATTTGATCTAAAATGTCCAGCAAAAACCTTAAGCCCACATCAGCTATGAAGACTGCTTCAGGAGACATAGGAACAGTACTAAAATGAACAACCTACTGGCTTTGGAAAATTAAAAGTGAATTTGCATGCTAGAAGCTGCCCACAAACTCTATCAGAGATAAAGAAGTGACTACTTGTCAATGCAGAAGGCTACTTGAGCCTTGTTGGAATTTAACCTGGGTTTCTCATGCCTATTTTCAAACTGTTGGATGGCTGGTACAGTCAGAGTAAAACCCACAAATACATAGAAACTATCAGATCTAAAGAAGATTTGTTTGCTTCCTTCAAAACCCAAAGACACTGTTGGCATCTGCTGTATTATTTGCTAATTTTATGTCCAGGAATTTTTCTTACATTTGATCTTAAATGTCCAGCAAAATCCTTAAGCCCACATAAGCTATGAAGACTGCTTCAGGAGACATAGGAACAGTGATAAAATTAACAACCTACTGGCTTTGGAAAATTAAAAGTGAATTTGCAGGCTAGAAGCTGCCCACAAACTCTATCAGAGATAAAGAAGTGACTACTTGTCAATGGAGAAGGCCACTTGAGCCTTGTTGGAATTTAACCTGTGTCTCCCATATGGGAGAACTAGTGCTCTAACCCCTAGACTACAGCAGATGTGTTGATGCCAGGCTGCCAAAATCTGTTTCTGTGTATTGATGCCTATGTACAAACTGTTGGCTGGCTGGTAAAGTCAAACTTGCTGTATTATTTGCCCACATAAGCTATGAAGACTGCTTCAGGAGACATAGGAACAGTGATAAAATGAACAACCTACTGGCTTTGGAAAATTAAAAGTGAATTTGCAGGCTAGAAGCTGCCCACAAACTATATCAGAGATAAAGAAGTGACTACTTGTCAATGGAGAAGGCCACTTGAGCCTTGTTGGAATTTAACCTGGGTTTCTCATGCCTATGTTCAAACTGTTGGATGGCTGGTACAGTCAGAGTAAAACCCACAAATACATAGAAACTATCAGATCTAAAGAAGATTTGTTTGCTTCTTTCAAAACCCAAAGACACTGTTTGCATCTGCTGTATTATTTGCTAATTTTATGTCCAGTACTCTATCTTAAATTTGATCTAAAATTTCCAGCAAAAACCTTAAGCCCACATCAGCTATGAAGACTGCTTCAGGAGACATAGGAACAGTACTAAAATGAACAACCTACTGGCTTTGGAAAATTAAAAGGGAATTTGCAGGCTAGAAGCTGCCCACAAACTCTATCAGAGATAAAGAAGTGATTACTTGTCAATGGAGAAGGCCACTTGAGCCTTGTTGGAATTGAACCTGGGTCTCCCATATGGGAGAACTAGTGCTCTAACCCCTAGACTACAGCAGATGTGTTGATGCCAGGCTGCCAAAATCTGGTTCTGTGTATTGCTGCCTATGTACAAACTGTTGGCTGGCTGGTAAAGTCAAACTTGCTGTATTATTTGCCCACATAAGCTATGAAGACTGCTTCAGGAGACATAGGAACAGTGATAAAATGAACAACCTACTGGCTTTGGAAAATTAAAAGTGAATTTGCAGGCTAGAAGCTGCCCACAAACTCTATCAGAGATAAAGAAGTGACTACTTGTCAATGGAGAAGGCTACTTGAGCCTTGTTGGAATTTAACCTGGGTTTCTCATGCCTATTTTCAAACTGTTGGATGGCTGGTACAGTCAGAGTAAAACCCACAAATACATAGAAACTATCAGATCTAAAGAAGATTTGTTTGCTTCTTTCAAAACCCAAATACACTGTTTGCATCTGCTGTATTATTTGCAAATTTTATGTCCAGTACTCTATCTTAAATTTGATCTAAAATGTCCAGCAAAAACCTTAAGCCCACATCAGCTATGAAGACTGCTTCAGGAGACATAGGAACAGTAATAAAATGAACAACCTACTGGCTTTGGAAAATTAAAAGGGAATTTGCAGGCTAGAAGCTGCCCACAAACTCTATCAGAGATAAAGAAGTGACTACTTGTCAATGGAGAAGGCCACTTGAGCCTTGTTGGAATTTAACCTGGGTCGCCCATATGGGAGAACTAGTGCTCTAACCCCTACACTACAGCAGATGTGTTGATGCCAGGCTGCCAAAATCTGGTTCTGTGTATTGCTGCCTATGTACAAACTGTTGGCTGGCTGGTAAAGTCAAACTTGCTGTATTATTTGCCCACATAAGCTATGAAGACTGCTTCAGGAGACATAGGAACAGTGATAAAATGAACAACCTACTGGCTTTGGAAAATTAAAAGTGAATTTGCAGGCTAGAAGCTGCCCACAAATTCTATCAGAGATAAAGAAGTGACTACTTGTCAATGCAGAAGGCTACTTGAGCCTTGTTGGAATTTAACCTGGGTTTCTCATGCCTTTTTTCAAACTGTTGGATGGCTGGTACAGTCAGAGTAAAACCCACAAATACATAGAAACTATCAGATCTAAAGAAGATTTGTTTGCTTCTTTCAAAAACCAAAGACACTGTTTGCATCTGCTGTATTATTAGCACATTTTATGTCCAGTACTCTATCTTAAATTTGATCTAAAATGTCCAGCAAAAACCTTAAGCCCACATCAGCTATGAAGACTGCTTCAGGAGACATAGGAACAGTACTAAAATGAACAACCTACTGGCTTTGGAAAATTAAAAGTGAATTTGCAGGCTAGAAGCTGCCCACAAACTCTATCAGAGATAAAGAAGTGACTACTTGTCAATGGAGAAGGCCACTTGAGCCTTGTTGGAATTGAACCTGGGTCTCCCATATGGGAGAACTAGTGCTCTAACCCCTAGACTACAGCAGATGTGTTGATGCCAGGCTGCCAAAATCTGGTTCTGTGTATTGCTGCCTATGTACAAGCTGTTGGCTGGCTGGTAAAGTCAAACTTGCTGTATTATTTGCCCACATAAGCTATGAAGACTGTTTCAGGAGACATAGGAACAGTGATAAAATGAACAACCTACTGGCTTTGGAAAATTAAAAGTGAATTTGCAGGCTAGAAGCTGCCCACAAACTCTATCAGAGATAAAGAAGTGACTACTTGTCAATGAGAAGGCCACTTGAGCCTTGTTGGAATTTAACCTGGGTTTCTCATGCCTATGTACAAACTGTTGGCTGGCTGGTAAAGTCAGAGTCAAACCCACAAATACATGAAAACTATCAGATCTAAAGAATATTTGTTTGCTTCCTTCAAAACCCAAAGACACTGTTGGCATCTGCTGTATTATTTGCTAATTTTATGTCCAGGAATTTTTCTTACATTTGATCTTAAATGTCCAGCAAAATCCTTAAGCCCACATAAGCTATGAAGACTGCTTCAGGAGACATAGGAACAGTGATAAAATAAACAACCTACTGGCTTTGGAAAATTAAAAGTGAATTTGCAGGCTAGAAGCTGCCCACAAACTCTATCAGAGATAAAGAAGTGACTACTTGTCAATGGAGAAGGCCACTTGAGCCTTGTTGGAATTGAACCTGGGTCTCCCATATGGGAGAACTAGTGCTCTAAGCCCTAGACTACAGCAGATGTGTTGATGCCAGGCTGCCAAAATCTGGTTCTGTGTATTGCTGCCTATGTACAAACTGTTGGCTGGCTGGTAAAGTCAAACTTGCTGTATTATTTGCCCACATAAGCTATGAAGACTGCTTCAGGAGACATAGGAACAGTGATAAAATGAACAACCTACTGGCTTTGGAAAGTTAAAAGTGAATTTGCAGGCTAGAAGCTGCCCACAAACTCTATCAGAGATAAAGAAGTGACTACTTGTCAATGGAGAAGGCTACTTGAGCCTTGTTGGAATTTAACCTGGGTTTCTCATGCCTATTTTCAAACTGTTGGATGGCTGGTACAGTCAGAGTAAAACCCACAAATACATAGAAACTATCAGATCTAAAAAAGATTTGTTTGCTTCTTTCAAAACCCAAATACACTGTTTGCATCTGCTGTATTATTTGCAAATTTTATGTCCAGTACTCTATCTTAAATTTGATCTAAAATGTCCAGCAAAAACCTTAAGCCCACATCAGCTATGAAGACTGCTTCAGGAGACATAGGAACAGTACTAAAATGAACAACCTACTGGCTTTGGAAAATTAAAAGGGAATTTGCAGGCTAAAAGCTGCCCACAAACTCTATCAGAGATAAAGAAGTGACTACTTGTCAATGGAGAAGGCCACTTGAGCCTTGTTGGAATTGAAACTGGGTCTCCCATATGGGAGAACTCGTGCTCTAACCCCTAGACTACAGCAGATGTGTTGATGCCAGGCTGCCAAAATCTGGTTCTGTGTATTGCTGCCTATGTACAAACTGTTGGCTGGCTGGTAAAGTCAAACTTGCTGTATTATTTGCCCACATAAGCTATGAAGACTGCTTCAGGAGACATAGGAACAGTGATAAAATGAACAACCTACTGGCTTTGGAAAATTAAAAGTGAATTTGCAGGCTAGAAGCTGCCCACAAACTCTATCAGAGATAAAGAAGTGACTACTTGTCAATGGAGAAGGCCACTTGAGCCTTGTTGGAATTTAACCTGGGTTTCTCATGCCTATTTTCAAACTGTTGGATGGCTGGTACAGTCAGAGTAAAACCCACAGATACATAGAAACTATCAGATCTAAAGAAGATTTGTTTGCTTCTTTCAAAACCCAAAGACACTGTTTGCATCTGCTGTATTATTTGCTAATTTTATGTCCAGTACTCTATCTTAAATTTGATCTAAAATGTCCAGCAAAAACCTTAAGCCCACATCAGCTATGAAGACTGCTTCAGGAGACATAGGAACAGTACTAAAATGAACAACCTACTGGCTTTGGAAAATTAAAAGTGAATTTGCATGCTAGAAGCTGCCCACAAACTCTATCAGAGATAAAGAAGTGACTACTTGTCAATGCAGAAGGCTACTTGAGCCTTGTTGGAATTTAACCTGGGTTTCTCATGCCTATTTTCAAACTGTTGGATGGCTGGTACAGTCAGAGTAAAACCCACAAATACATAGAAACTATCAGATCTAAAGAAGATTTGTTTGCTTCCTTCAAAACCCAAAGACACTGTTGGCATCTGCTGTATTATTTGCTAATTTTATGTCCAGGAATTTTTCTTACATTTGATCTTAAATGTCCAGCAAAATCCTTAAGCCCACATAAGCTATGAAGACTGCTTCAGGAGACATAGGAACAGTGATAAAATTAACAACCTACTGGCTTTGGAAAATTAAAAGTGAATTTGCAGGCTAGAAGCTGCCCACAAACTCTATCAGAGATAAAGAAGTGACTACTTGTCAATGGAGAAGGCCACTTGAGCCTTGTTGGAATTTAACCTGTGTCTCCCATATGGGAGAACTAGTGCTCTAACCCCTAGACTACAGCAGATGTGTTGATGCCAGGCTGCCAAAATCTGTTTCTGTGTATTGATGCCTATGTACAAACTGTTGGCTGGCTGGTAAAGTCAAACTTGCTGTATTATTTGCCCACATAAGCTATGAAGACTGCTTCAGGAGACATAGGAACAGTGATAAAATGAACAACCTACTGGCTTTGGAAAATTAAAAGTGAATTTGCAGGCTAGAAGCTGCCCACAAACTATATCAGAGATAAAGAAGTGACTACTTGTCAATGGAGAAGGCCACTTGAGCCTTGTTGGAATTTAACCTGGGTTTCTCATGCCTATGTTCAAACTGTTGGATGGCTGGTACAGTCAGAGTAAAACCCACAAATACATAGAAACTATCAGATCTAAAGAAGATTTGTTTGCTTCTTTCAAAACCCAAAGACACTGTTTGCATCTGCTGTATTATTTGCTAATTTTATGTCCAGTACTCTATCTTAAATTTGATCTAAAATTTCCAGCAAAAACCTTAAGCCCACATCAGCTATGAAGACTGCTTCAGGAGACATAGGAACAGTACTAAAATGAACAACCTACTGGCTTTGGAAAATTAAAAGGGAATTTGCAGGCTAGAAGCTGCCCACAAACTCTATCAGAGATAAAGAAGTGATTACTTGTCAATGGAGAAGGCCACTTGAGCCTTGTTGGAATTGAACCTGGGTCTACCATGTGGAAGAACTAGTGCTCTAACCCCTAGACTACAGCAGATGTGTTGATGCCAGGCTGCCAAAATCTGGTTCTGTGTATTGCTGCCTATGTACAAACTGTTGGCTGGCTGGTAAAGTCAAACTTGCTGTATTATTTGCCCACATAAGCTATGAAGACTGCTTCAGGAGACATAGGAACAGTGATAAAATGAACAACCTACTGGCTTTGGAAAATTAAAAGTGAATTTGCAGGCTAGAAGCTGCCCACAAACTCTATCAGAGATAAAGAAGTGACTACTTGTCAATGAGAAGGCCACTTGAGCCTTGTTGGAATTTAACCTGGGTTTCTCATGCCTATGTACAAACTGTTGGCTGGCTGGTAAAGTCAGAGTCAAACCCACAAATACATGAAAACTATCAGATCTAAAGAATATTTGTTTGCTTCCTTCAAAACCCAAAGACACTGTTGGCATCTGCTGTATTATTTGCTAATTTTATGTCCAGGAATTTTTCTTACATTTGATCTTAAATGTCCAGCAAAATCCTTAAGCCCACATAAGCTATGAAGACTGCTTCAGGAGACATAGGAACAGTGATAAAATAAACAACCTACTGGCTTTGGAAAATTAAAAGTGAATTTGCAGGCTAGAAGCTGCCCACAAACTCTATCAGAGATAAAGAAGTGACTACTTGTCAATGGAGAAGGCCACTTGAGCCTTGTTGGAATTGAACCTGGGTCTCCCATATGGGAGAACTCGTGCTCTAACCCCTAGACTACAGCAGATGTGTTGATGCCAGGCTGCCAAAATCTGGTTCTGTGTATTGCTGCCTATGTACAAACTGTTGGCTGGCTGGTAAAGTCAAACTTGCTGTATTATTTGCCCACATAAGCTATGAAGACTGCTTCAGGAGACATAGGAACAGTACTAAAATGAACAACCTACTGGCTTTGGAAAATTAAAAGTGAATTTGCATGCTAGAAGCTGCCCACAAACTCTATCAGAGATAAAGAAGTGACTACTTGTCAATGCAGAAGGCTACTTGAGCCTTGTTGGAATTTAACCTGGGTTTCTCATGCCTATTTTCAAACTGTTGGATGGCTGGTACAGTCAGAGTAAAACCCACAAATACATAGAAACTATCAGATCTAAAGAAGATTTGTTTGCTTCCTTCAAAACCCAAAGACACTGTTGGCATCTGCTGTATTATTTGCTAATTTTATGTCCAGGAATTTTTCTTACATTTGATCTTAAATGTCCAGCAAAATCCTTAAGCCCACATAAGCTATGAAGACTGCTTCAGGAGACATAGGAACAGTGATAAAATGAACAACCTACTGGCTTTGGAAAATTAAAAGTGAATTTGCAGGCTAGAAGCTGCCCACAAACTCTATCAGAGATAAAGAAGTGACTACTTGTCAATGGAGAAGGCCACTTGAGCCTTGTTGGAATTGAACCTTGGTCTCCCATATGGGAGAACTAGTGCTCTAACCCGTAGACTACAGCAGATGTGTTGATGCCAGGCTGCCAAAATCTGGTTCTGTGTATTGCTGCCTATGTACAAACTGTTGGCTGGTTGGTAAAGTCAAACTTGCTGTATTATTTGCCCACATAAGCTATGAAGACTGCTTCAGGAGACATAGGAACAGTGATAAAATGAACAACCTACTGGCTTTGGAAAATTAAAAGTGAATTTGCAGGCTAGAAGCTGCCCACAAACTCTATCAGAGATAAAGAAGTGACTACTTGTCAATGGAGAAGGCCACTTGAGCCTTGTTGGAATTTAACCTGGGTTTCTCATGCCTATGTTCAAACTGTTGGATGGCTGGTACAGTCAGAGTTAAACCCACAAATACATAGAAACTATCAGATCTAAAGAAGATTTGTTTGCTTCCTTCAAAACCCAAAGACGCTGTTTGCATCTGCTGTATTATTTGCTAATTTTATGTCCAGTACTCTATCTTAAATTTGATCTAAAATGTCCAGCAAAAACCTTAAGCCCACATCAGCTATGAAGACTGCTTCAGGAGACATAGGAACAGTACTAAAATGAACAACCTACTGGCTTTGGAAAATTAAAAGTGAATTTGCAGGCTAGAAGCTGCCCACAAACTCTATCAGAGATAAAGAAGTGACTACTTGTCAATGGAGAAGGCCACTTGAGCCTTGTTGGAATTGAACCTGGGTCTCCCATATGGGAGAACTAGTGCTCTAACCCCTAGACTACAGCAGATGTGTTGATGCTAAGCTGCCAAAATCTGGTTCTGTGTATTGCTGCCTATGTACAAACTGTTGGCTGGCTGGTAAAGTCAAACTTGCTGTATTATTTGCCCACATAAGCTATGAAGACTGCTTCAGGAGACATAGGAACAGTGATAAAATGAACAACCTACTGGCTTTGGAAAATTAAAAGTGAATTTGCAGGCTAGAAGCTGCCCACAAACTCTATCAGAGATAAAGAAGTGACTACTTGTCAATGCAGAAGGCTACTTGAGCCTTGTTGGAATTTAACCTGGGTTTCTCATGCCTATTTTCAAACTGTTGGATGGCTGGTACAGTCAGAGTAAAACCCACAATAACATAGAAACTATCAGATCTAAAGAAGATTTGTTTGCTTCTTTCAAAACCCAAAGACACTGTTTGCATCTGCTGTATTATTAGCAAATTTTATGTCCAGTACTCTATCTTAAATTTGATCTAAAATGTCCAGCAAAAACCTTAAGCCCACATCAGCTATGAAGACTGCTTCAGGAGACATAGGAACAGTACTAAAATGAACAACCTACTGGCTTTGGAAAATTAAAACTGAATTTGCAGGCTAGAAGCTGCCCACAAACTCTATCAGAGATAAAGAAGTGACTACTTGTCAATGAGAAGGCCACTTGAGCCTTGTTGGAATTTAACCTGGGTTTCTCATGCCTATGTACAAGCTGTTGGCTGGCTGGTAAGGTCAAACTTGCTGTATTATTTGCCCACATAAGCTATGAAGACTGTTTCAGGAGACATAGGAACAGTGATAAAATGAACAACCTACTGGCTTTGGAAAATTAAAAGTGAATTTGCAGGCTAGAAGCTGCCCACAAACTCTATCAGAGATAAAGAAGTGACTACTTGTCAATGAGAAGGCCACTTGAGCCTTGTTGGAATTTAACCTGGGTTTCTCATGCCTATGTACAAACTGTTGGCTGGCTGGTAAAGTCAGAGTCAAACCCACAAATACATGAAAACTATCAGATCTAAAGAATATTTGTTTGCTTCCTTCAAAACCCAAAGACACTGTTGGCATCTGCTGTATTATTTGCTAATTTTATGTCCAGGAATTTTTCTTACATTTGATCTTAAATGTCCAGCAAAATCCTTAAGCCCACATAAGCTATGAAGACTGCTTCAGGAGACATAGGAACAGTGATAAAATAAACAACCTACTGGCTTTGGAAAATTAAAAGTGAATTTGCAGGCTAGAAGCTGCCCACAAACTCTATCAGAGATAAAGAAGTGACTACTTGTCAATGGAGAAGGCCACTTGAGCCTTGTTGGAATTGAACCTGGGTCTCCCATATGGGAGAACTAGTGCTCTAAGCCCTAGACTACAGCAGATGTGTTGATGCCAGGCTGCCAAAATCTGGTTCTGTGTATTGCTGCCTGTGTACAAACTGTTGGCTGGCTGGTAAAGTCAAACTTGCTGTATTATTTGCCCACATAAGCTATGAAGACTGCTTCAGGAGACATAGGAACAGTGATAAAATGAACAACCTACTGGCTTTGGAAAATTAAAAGTGAATTTGCAGGCTAGAAGCTGCCCACAAACTCTATCAGAGATAAAGAAGTGACTACTTGTCAATGGAGAAGGCTACTTGAGCCTTGTTGGAATTTAACCTGGGTTTCTCATGCCTATTTTCAAACTGTTGGATGGCTGGTACAGTCAGAGTAAAACCCACAAATACATAGAAACTATCAGATCTAAAAAAGATTTGTTTGCTTCTTTCAAAACCCAAATACACTGTTTGCATCTGCTGTATTATTTGCAAATTTTATGTCCAGTACTCTATCTTAAATTTGATCTAAAATGTCCAGCAAAAACCTTAAGCCCACATCAGCTATGAAGACTGCTTCAGGAGACATAGGAACAGTACTAAAATGAACAACCTACTGGCTTTGGAAAATTAAAAGTGAATTTGCAGGCTAGAAGCTGCCCACAAACTCTATCAGAGATAAAGAAGTGACTACTTGTCAATGAGAAGGCCACTTGAGCCTTGTTGGAATTTAACCTGGGTTTCTCATGCCTATGTTCAAACTGTTGGATGGCTGGTACAGTCAGAGTAAAACCCACAAATACATAGAAACTATCAGATCTAAAGAAGATTTGTTTGCTTCTTTCAAAACCCAAAGACATCGTTTGCATCTGCTGTATTATTTGCTAATTTTATGTCCAGTACTCTATCTTAAATTTGATCTAAAATGTCCAGCAAAAACCTTAAGCCCACATCAGCTATGAAGACTGCTTCAGTATACATAGGAACAGTACTAAAATGAACAACCTACTGGCTTTGGAAAATTAAAAGTGAATTTGCAGGCTAGAAGCTACCCACAAACTCTATCAGAGATAAAGAAGTGACTACTTGTCAATGGAGAAGGGCACTTGAGCCTTGTTGGAATTGAACCTGGGTCTCCCATATGGGAGAACTAGTGCTCTAACCCCTAGACTACAGCAGATGGGTCGATGCCAGGCTGCCAAAATCTGGTTCTGTGTATTGCTGCCTATGTACAAACTGTTGGCTGGCTGGTAAAGTCAAACTTGCTGTATTATTTGCCCACATAAGCTATGAAGACTGCTTCAGGAGACATAGGAACAGTGATAAAATGAACAACCTACTGGCTTTGGAAAATTAAAAGTGAATTTGCAGGCTAGAAGCTGCCCACAAACTATATCAGAGATAAATAAGTGACTACTTGTCAATGGAGAAGGCCACTTGAGCCTTGTTGGAATTTAACCTGGGTTTCTCATGCCTATGTTCAAACTGTTGGATGGCTGGTACAGTCAGAGTAAAACCCACAAATACATAGAAACTATCAGATCTAAAGAAGATTTGTTTGCTTCTTTCAAAACCCAAAGACACTGTTTGCATCTGCTGTATTATTTGCTAATTTTATGTCCAGTACTCTATCTTAAATTTGATCTAAAATTTCCAGCAAAAACCTTAAGCCCACATCAGCTATGAAGACTGCTTCAGGAGACATAGGAACAGTACTAAAATGAACAACCTACTGGCTTTGGAAAATTAAAAGGGAATTTGCAGGCTAGAAGCTGCCCACAAACTCTATCAGAGATAAAGAAGTGATTACTTGTCAATGGAGAAGGCCACTTGAGCCTTGTTGGAATTGAACCTGGGTCTCCCATATGGGAGAACTAGTGCTCTAACCCCTAGACTACAGCAGATGTGTTGATGCCAGGCTGCCAAAATCTGGTTCTGTGTATTGCTGCCTATGTACAAACTGTTGGCTGGCTGGTAAAGTCAAACTTGCTGTATTATTTGCCCACATAAGCTATGAAGACTGCTTCAGGAGACATAGGAACAGTGATAAAATGAACAACCTACTGGCTTTGGAAAATTAAAAGTGAATTTGCAGGCTAGAAGCTGCCCACAAACTCTATCAGAGATAAAGAAGTGACTACTTGTCAATGGAGAAGGCTACTTGAGCCTTGTTGGAATTTAACCTGGGTTTCTCATGCCTATTTTCAAACTGTTGGATGGCTGGTACAGTCAGAGTAAAACCCACAAATACATAGAAACTATCAGATCTAAAGAAGATTTGTTTGCTTCTTTCAAAACCCAAAGACACTGTTTGCATCTGCTGTATTATTTGCTAATTTTATGTCCAGTACTCTATCTTAAATTTGATCTAAAATGTCCAGCAAAAACCTTAAGCCCACATCAGCTATGAAGACTGCTTCAGGAGACATAGGAACAGTACTAAAATGAACAACCTACTGGCTTTGGAAAATTAAAAGTGAATTTGCATGCTAGAAGCTGCCCACAAACTCTATCAGAGATAAAGAAGTGACTACTTGTCAACGAGAAGGCCACTTGAGCCTTGTTGGAATTTAACCTGGGTTTCTCATGCCTATGTACAAGCTGTTGGCTGGCTGGTAAGGTCAAACTTGCTGTATTATTTGCCCACATAAGCTATGAAGACTGTTTCAGGAGACATAGGAACAGTGATAAAATGAACAACCTACTGGCTTTGGAAAATTAAAAGTGAATTTGCAGGCTAGAAGCTGCCCACAAACTCTATCAGAGATAAAGAAGTGACTACTTGTCAATGAGAAGGCCACTTGAGCCTTGTTGGAATTTAACCTGGGTTTCTCATGCCTATGTACAAACTGTTGGCTGGCTGGTAAAGTCAGAGTCAAACCCACAAATACATGAAAACTATCAGATCTAAAGAATATTTGTTTGCTTCCTTCAAAACCCAAAGACACTGTTGGCATCTGCTGTATTATTTGCTAATTTTATGTCCAGGAATTTTTCTTACATTTGATCTTAAATGTCCAGCAAAATCCTTAAGCCCACATAAGCTATGAAGACTGCTTCAGGAGACATAGGAACAGTGATAAAATAAACAACCTACTGGCTTTGGAAAATTAAAAGTGAATTTGCAGGCTAGAAGCTGCCCACAAACTCTATCAGAGATAAAGAAGTGACTACTTGTCAATGGAGAAGGCCACTTGAGCCTTGTTGGAATTGAACCTGGGTCTCCCATATGGGAGAACTAGTGCTCTAAGCCCTAGACTACAGCAGATGTGTTGATGCCAGGCTGCCAAAATCTGGTTCTGTGTATTGCTGCCTGTGTACAAACTGTTGGCTGGCTGGTAAAGTCAAACTTGCTGTATTATTTGCCCACATAAGCTATGAAGACTGCTTCAGGAGACATAGGAACAGTGATAAAATGAACAACCTACTGGCTTTGGAAAATTAAAAGTGAATTTGCAGGCTAGAAGCTGCCCACAAACTCTATCAGAGATAAAGAAGTGACTACTTGTCAATGGAGAAGGCTACTTGAGCCTTGTTGGAATTTAACCTGGGTTTCTCATGCCTATTTTCAAACTGTTGGATGGCTGGTACAGTCAGAGTAAAACCCACAAATACATAGAAACTATCAGATCTAAAAAAAGATTTGTTTGCTTCTTTCAAAACCCAAATACACTGTTTGCATCTGCTGTATTATTTGCAAATTTTATGTCCAGTACTCTATCTTAAATTTGATCTAAAATGTCCAGCAAAAACCTTAAGCCCACATCAGCTATGAAGACTGCTTCAGGAGACATAGGAACAGTACTAAAATGAACAACCTACTGGCTTTGGAAAATTAAAAGTGAATTTGCAGGCTAGAAGCTGCCCACAAACTCTATCAGAGATAAAGAAGTGACTACTTGTCAATGGAGAAGGCCACTTGAGCCTTGTTGGAATTTAACCTGGGTTTCTCATGCCTATGTTCAAACTGTTGGATGGCTGGTACAGTCAGAGTAAAACCCACAAATACATAGAAACTATCAGATCTAAAGAAGATTTGTTTGCTTCTTTCAAAACCCAAAGACATCGTTTGCATCTGCTGTATTATTTGCTAATTTTATGTCCAGTACTCTATCTTAAATTTGATCTAAAATGTCCAGCAAAAACCTTAAGCCCACATCAGCTATGAAGACTGCTTCAGTATACATAGGAACAGTACTAAAATGAACAACCTACTGGCTTTGGAAAATTAAAAGTGAATTTGCAGGCTAGAAGCTACCCACAAACTCTATCAGAGATAAAGAAGTGACTACTTGTCAATGGAGAAGGCCACTTGAGCCTTGTTGGAATTGAACCTGGGTCTCCCATATGGGAGAACTAGTGCTCTAACCCCTAGACTACAGCAGATGTGTTGATGCTAAGCTGCCAAAATCTGGTTCTGTGTATTGCTGCCTATGTACAAACTGTTGGCTGGCTGGTAAAGTCAAACTTGCTGTATTATTTGCCCACATAAGCTATGAAGACTGCTTCAGGAGACATAGGAACAGTGATAAAATGAACAACCTACTGGCTTTGGAAAATTAAAAGTGAATTTGCAGGCTAGAAGCTGCCCACAAACTCTATCAGAGATAAAGAAGTGACTACTTGTCAATGCAGAAGGCTACTTGAGCCTTGTTGGAATTTAACCTGGGTTTCTCATGCCTATTTTCAAACTGTTGGATGGCTGGTACAGTCAGAGTAAAACCCACAAATACATAGAAACTATCAGATCTAAAGAAGATTTGTTTGCTTCTTTCAAAACCCAAAGACACTGTTTGCATCTGCTGTATTATTAGCAAATTTTATGTCCAGTACTCTATCTTAAATTTGATCTAAAATGTCCAGCAAAAACCTTAAGCCCACATCAGCTATGAAGACTGCTTCAGGAGACATAGGAACAGTACTAAAATGAACAACCTACTGGCTTTGGAAAATTAAAACTGAATTTGCAGGCTAGAAGCTGCCCACAAACTCTATCAGAGATAAAGAAGTGACTACTTGTCAATGAGAAGGCCACTTGAGCCTTGTTGGAATTTAACCTGGGTTTCTCATGCCTATGTACAAGCTGTTGGCTGGCTGGTAAGGTCAAACTTGCTGTATTATTTGCCCACATAAGCTATGAAGACTGTTTCAGGAGACATAGGAACAGTGATAAAATGAACAACCTACTGGCTTTGGAAAATTAAAAGTGAATTTGCAGGCTAGAAGCTGCCCACAAACTCTATCAGAGATAAAGAAGTGACTACTTGTCAATGAGAAGGCCACTTGAGCCTTGTTGGAATTTAACCTGGGTTTCTCATGCCTATGTACAAACTGTTGGCTGGCTGGTAAAGTCAGAGTCAAACCCACAAATACATGAAAACTATCAGATCTAAAGAATATTTGTTTGCTTCCTTCAAAACCCAAAGACACTGTTGGCATCTGCTGTATTATTTGCTAATTTTATGTCCAGGAATTTTTCTTACATTTGATCTTAAATGTCCAGCAAAATCCTTAAGCCCACATAAGCTATGAAGACTGCTTCAGGAGACATAGGAACAGTGATAAAATAAACAACCTACTGGCTTTGGAAAATTAAAAGTGAATTTGCAGGCTAGAAGCTGCCCACAAACTCTATCAGAGATAAAGAAGTGACTACTTGTCAATGGAGAAGGCCACTTGAGCCTTGTTGGAATTGAACCTGGGTCTCCCATATGGGAGAACTAGTGCTCTAAGCCCTAGACTACAGCAGATGTGTTGATGCCAGGCTGCCAAAATCTGGTTCTGTGTATTGCTGCCTGTGTACAAACTGTTGGCTGGCTGGTAAAGTCAAACTTGCTGTATTATTTGCCCACATAAGCTATGAAGACTGCTTCAGGAGACATAGGAACAGTGATAAAATGAACAGCCTACTGGCTTTGGAAAATTAAAAGTGAATTTGCAGGCTAGAAGCTGCCCACAAACTCTATCAGAGATAAAGAAGTGACTACTTGTCAATGGAGAAGGCTACTTGAGCCTTGTTGGAATTTAACCTGGGTTTCTCATGCCTATTTTCAAACTGTTGGATGGCTGGTACAGTCAGAGTAAAACCCACAAATACATAGAAACTATCAGATCTAAAAAAGATTTGTTTGCTTCTTTCAAAACCCAAATACACTGTTTGCATCTGCTGTATTATTTGCAAATTTTATGTCCAGTACTCTATCTTAAATTTGATCTAAAATGTCCAGCAAAAACCTTAAGCCCACATCAGCTATGAAGACTGCTTCAGGAGACATAGGAACAGTACTAAAATGAACAACCTACTGGCTTTGGAAAATTAAAAGTGAATTTGCAGGCTAGAAGCTGCCCACAAACTCTATCAGAGATAAAGAAGTGACTACTTGTCAATGAGAAGGCCACTTGAGCCTTGTTGGAATTTAACCTGGGTTTCTCATGCCTATGTTCAAACTGTTGGATGGCTGGTACAGTCAGAGTAAAACCCACAAATACATAGAAACTATCAGATCTAAAGAAGATTTGTTTGCTTCTTTCAAAACCCAAAGACATCGTTTGCATCTGCTGTATTATTTGCTAATTTTATGTCCAGTACTCTATCTTAAATTTGATCTAAAATGTCCAGCAAAAACCTTAAGCCCACATCAGCTATGAAGACTGCTTCAGTATACATAGGAACAGTACTAAAATGAACAACCTACTGGCTTTGGAAAATTAAAAGTGAATTTGCAGGCTAGAAGCTACCCACAAACTCTATCAGAGATAAAGAAGTGACTACTTGTCAATGGAGAAGGGCACTTGAGCCTTGTTGGAATTGAACCTGGGTCTCCCATATGGGAGAACTAGTGCTCTAACCCCTAGACTACAGCAGATGGGTCGATGCCAGGCTGCCAAAATCTGGTTCTGCGTATTGCTGCCTATGTACAAACTGTTGGCTGGCTGGTAAAGTCAAACTTGCTGTATTATTTGCCCACATAAGCTATGAAGACTGCTTCAGGAGACATAGGAACAGTGATAAAATGAACAACCTACTGGCTTTGGAAAATTAAAAGTGAATTTGCAGGCTAGAAGCTGCCCACAAACTATATCAGAGATAAATAAGTGACTACTTGTCAATGGAGAAGGCCACTTGAGCCTTGTTGGAATTTAACCTGGGTTTCTCATGCCTATGTTCAAACTGTTGGATGGCTGGTACAGTCAGAGTAAAACCCACAAATACATAGAAACTATCAGATCTAAAGAAGATTTGTTTGCTTCTTTCAAAACCCAAAGACACTGTTTGCATCTGCTGTATTATTTGCTAATTTTATGTCCAGTACTCTATCTTAAATTTGATCTAAAATTTCCAGCAAAAACCTTAAGCCCACATCAGCTATGAAGACTGCTTCAGGAGACATAGGAACAGTACTAAAATGAACAACCTACTGGCTTTGGAAAATTAAAAGGGAATTTGCAGGCTAGAAGCTGCCCACAAACTCTATCAGAGATAAAGAAGTGATTACTTGTCAATGGAGAAGGCCACTTGAGCCTTGTTGGAATTGAACCTGGGTCTCCCATATGGGAGAACTAGTGCTCTAACCCCTAGACTACAGCAGATGTGTTGATGCCAGGCTGCCAAAATCTGGTTCTGTGTATTGCTGCCTATGTACAAACTGTTGGCTGGCTGGTAAAGTCAAACTTGCTGTATTATTTGCCCACATAAGCTATGAAGACTGCTTCAGGAGACATAGGAACAGTGATAAAATGAACAACCTACTGGCTTTGGAAAATTAAAAGTGAATTTGCAGGCTAGAAGCTGCCCACAAACTCTATCAGAGATAAAGAAGTGACTACTTGTCAATGGAGAAGGCTACTTGAGCCTTGTTGGAATTTAACCTGGGTTTCTCATGCCTATTTTCAAACTGTTGGATGGCTGGTACAGTCAGAGTAAAACCCACAAATACATAGAAACTATCAGATCTAAAGAAGATTTGTTTGCTTCTTTCAAAACCCAAATACACTGTTTGCATCTGCTGTATTATTTGCAAATTTTATGTCCAGTACTCTATCTTAAATTTGATCTAAAATGTCCAGCAAAAACCTTAAGCCCACATCAGCTATGAAGACTGCTTCAGGAGACATAGGAACAGTAATAAAATGAACAACCTACTGGCTTTGGAAAATTAAAAGGGAATTTGCAGGCTAGAAGCTGCCCACAAACTCTATCAGAGATAAAGAAGTGACTACTTGTCAATGGAGAAGGCCACTTGAGCCTTGTTGGAATTTAACCTGGGTCGCCCATATGGGAGAACTAGTGCTCTAACCCCTACACTACAGCAGATGTGTTGATGCCAGGCTGCCAAAATCTGGTTCTGTGTATTGCTGCCTATGTACAAACTGTTGGCTGGCTGGTAAAGTCAAACTTGCTGTATTATTTGCCCACATAAGCTATGAAGACTGCTTCAGGAGACATAGGAACAGTGATAAAATGAACAACCTACTGGCTTTGGAAAATTAAAAGTGAATTTGCAGGCTAGAAGCTGCCCACAAACTCTATCAGAGATAAAGAAGTGACTACTTGTCAATGCAGAAGGCTACTTGAGCCTTGTTGGAATTTAACCTGGGTTTCTCATGCCTTTTTTCAAACTGTTGGATGGCTGGTACAGTCAGAGTAAAACCCACAAATACATAGAAACTATCAGATCTAAAGAAGATTTGTTTGCTTCTTTCAAAAACCAAAGACACTGTTTGCATCTGCTGTATTATTAGCACATTTTATGTCCAGTACTCTATCTTAAATTTGATCTAAAATGTCCAGCAAAAACCTTAAGCCCACATCAGCTATGAAGACTGCTTCAGGAGACATAGGAACAGTACTAAAATGAACAACCTACTGGCTTTGGAAAATTAAAAGTGAATTTGCAGGCTAGAAGCTGCCCACAAACTCTATCAGAGATAAAGAAGTGACTACTTGTCAATGGAGAAGGCCACTTGAGCCTTGTTGGAATTGAACCTGGGTCTCCCATATGGGAGAACTAGTGCTCTAACCCCTAGACTACAGCAGATGTGTTGATGCCAGGCTGCCAAAATCTGGTTCTGTGTATTGCTGCCTATGTACAAGCTGTTGGCTGGCTGGTAAAGTCAAACTTGCTGTATTATTTGCCCACATAAGCTATGAAGACTGTTTCAGGAGACATAGGAACAGTGATAAAATGAACAACCTACTGGCTTTGGAAAATTAAAAGTGAATTTGCAGGCTAGAAGCTGCCCACAAACTCTATCAGAGATAAAGAAGTGACTACTTGTCAATGGAGAAGGCTACTTGAGCCTTGTTGGAATTTAACCTGGGTTTCTCATGCCTATTTTCAAACTGTTGGATGGCTGGTACAGTCAGAGTAAAACCCACAAATACATAGAAACTATCAGATCTAAAGAAGATTTGTTTGCTTCTTTCAAAACCCAAATACACTGTTTGCATCTGCTGTATTATTTGCAAATTTTATGTCCAGTACTCTATCTTAAATTTGATCTAAAATGTCCAGCAAAAACCTTAAGCCCACATCAGCTATGAAGACTGCTTCAGGAGACATAGGAACAGTAATAAAATGAACAACCTACTGGCTTTGGAAAATTAAAAGGGAATTTGCAGGCTAGAAGCTGCCCACAAACTCTATCAGAGATAAAGAAGTGACTACTTGTCAATGGAGAAGGCCACTTGAGCCTTGTTGGAATTTAACCTGGGTTTCTCATGCCTATTTTCAAACTGTTGGATGGCTGGTACAGTCAGAGTAAAACCCACAAATACATAGAAACTATCAGATCTAAAGAAGATTTGTTTGCTTCTTTCAAAACCCAAAGACACTGTTTGCATCTGCTGTATTATTTGCTAATTTTATGTCCAGTACTCTATCTTAAATTTGATCTAAAATGTCCAGCAAAAACCTTAAGCCCACATCAGCTATGAAGACTGCTTCAGGAGACATAGGAACAGTACTAAAATGAACAACCTACTGGCTTTGGAAAATTAAAAGTGAATTTGCATGCTAGAAGCTGCCCACAAACTCTATCAGAGATAAAGAAGTGACTACTTGTCAATGCAGAAGGCTACTTGAGCCTTGTTGGAATTTAACCTGGGTTTCTCATGCCTATTTTCAAACTGTTGGATGGCTGGTACAGTCAGAGTAAAACCCACAAATACATAGAAACTATCAGATCTAAAGAAGATTTGTTTGCTTCCTTCAAAACCCAAAGACACTGTTGGCATCTGCTGTATTATTTGCTAATTTTATGTCCAGGAATTTTTCTTACATTTGATCTTAAATGTCCAGCAAAATCCTTAAGCCCACATAAGCTATGAAGACTGCTTCAGGAGACATAGGAACAGTGATAAAATTAACAACCTACTGGCTTTGGAAAATTAAAAGTGAATTTGCAGGCTAGAAGCTGCCCACAAACTCTATCAGAGATAAAGAAGTGACTACTTGTCAATGGAGAAGGCCACTTGAGCCTTGTTGGAATTTAACCTGTGTCTCCCATATGGGAGAACTAGTGCTCTAACCCCTAGACTACAGCAGATGTGTTGATGCCAGGCTGCCAAAATCTGTTTCTGTGTATTGATGCCTATGTACAAACTGTTGGCTGGCTGGTAAAGTCAAACTTGCTGTATTATTTGCCCACATAAGCTATGAAGACTGCTTCAGGAGACATAGGAACAGTGATAAAATGAACAACCTACTGGCTTTGGAAAATTAAAAGTGAATTTGCAGGCTAGAAGCTGCCCACAAACTATATCAGAGATAAAGAAGTGACTACTTGTCAATGGAGAAGGCCACTTGAGCCTTGTTGGAATTTAACCTGGGTTTCTCATGCCTATGTTCAAACTGTTGGATGGCTGGTACAGTCAGAGTAAAACCCACAAATACATAGAAACTATCAGATCTAAAGAAGATTTGTTTGCTTCTTTCAAAACCCAAAGACACTGTTTGCATCTGCTGTATTATTTGCTAATTTTATGTCCAGTACTCTATCTTAAATTTGATCTAAAATTTCCAGCAAAAACCTTAAGCCCACATCAGCTATGAAGACTGCTTCAGGAGACATAGGAACAGTACTAAAATGAACAACCTACTGGCTTTGGAAAATTAAAAGGGAATTTGCAGGCTAGAAGCTGCCCACAAACTCTATCAGAGATAAAGAAGTGATTACTTGTCAATGGAGAAGGCCACTTGAGCCTTGTTGGAATTGAACCTGGGTCTCCCATATGGGAGAACTAGTGCTCTAACCCCTAGACTACAGCAGATGTGTTGATGCCAGGCTGCCAAAATCTGGTTCTGTGTATTGCTGCCTATGTACAAACTGTTGGCTGGCTGGTAAAGTCAAACTTGCTGTATTATTTGCCCACATAAGCTATGAAGACTGCTTCAGGAGACATAGGAACAGTGATAAAATGAACAACCTACTGGCTTTGGAAAATTAAAAGTGAATTTGCAGGCTAGAAGCTGCCCACAAACTCTATCAGAGATAAAGAAGTGACTACTTGTCAATGGAGAAGGCTACTTGAGCCTTGTTGGAATTTAACCTGGGTTTCTCATGCCTATTTTCAAACTGTTGGATGGCTGGTACAGTCAGAGTAAAACCCACAAATACATAGAAACTATCAGATCTAAAGAAGATTTGTTTGCTTCTTTCAAAACCCAAATACACTGTTTGCATCTGCTGTATTATTTGCAAATTTTATGTCCAGTACTCTATCTTAAATTTGATCTAAAATGTCCAGCAAAAACCTTAAGCCCACATCAGCTATGAAGACTGCTTCAGGAGACATAGGAACAGTAATAAAATGAACAACCTACTGGCTTTGGAAAATTAAAAGGGAATTTGCAGGCTAGAAGCTGCCCACAAACTCTATCAGAGATAAAGAAGTGACTACTTGTCAATGGAGAAGGCCACTTGAGCCTTGTTGGAATTTAACCTGGGTCGCCCATATGGGAGAACTAGTGCTCTAACCCCTACACTACAGCAGATGTGTTGATGCCAGGCTGCCAAAATCTGGTTCTGTGTATTGCTGCCTATGTACAAACTGTTGGCTGGCTGGTAAAGTCAAACTTGCTGTATTATTTGCCCACATAAGCTATGAAGACTGCTTCAGGAGACATAGGAACAGTGATAAAATGAACAACCTACTGGCTTTGGAAAATTAAAAGTGAATTTGCAGGCTAGAAGCTGCCCACAAACTCTATCAGAGATAAAGAAGTGACTACTTGTCAATGCAGAAGGCTACTTGAGCCTTGTTGGAATTTAACCTGGGTTTCTCATGCCTTTTTTCAAACTGTTGGATGGCTGGTACAGTCAGAGTAAAACCCACAAATACATAGAAACTATCAGATCTAAAGAAGATTTGTTTGCTTCTTTCAAAAACCAAAGACACTGTTTGCATCTGCTGTATTATTAGCACATTTTATGTCCAGTACTCTATCTTAAATTTGATCTAAAATGTCCAGCAAAAACCTTAAGCCCACATCAGCTATGAAGACTGCTTCAGGAGACATAGGAACAGTACTAAAATGAACAACCTACTGGCTTTGGAAAATTAAAAGTGAATTTGCAGGCTAGAAGCTGCCCACAAACTCTATCAGAGATAAAGAAGTGACTACTTGTCAATGGAGAAGGCCACTTGAGCCTTGTTGGAATTGAACCTGGGTCTCCCATATGGGAGAACTAGTGCTCTAACCCCTAGACTACAGCAGATGTGTTGATGCCAGGCTGCCAAAATCTGGTTCTGTGTATTGCTGCCTATGTACAAGCTGTTGGCTGGCTGGTAAAGTCAAACTTGCTGTATTATTTGCCCACATAAGCTATGAAGACTGTTTCAGGAGACATAGGAACAGTGATAAAATGAACAACCTACTGGCTTTGGAAAATTAAAAGTGAATTTGCAGGCTAGAAGCTGCCCACAAACTCTATCAGAGATAAAGAAGTGACTACTTGTCAATGAGAAGGCCACTTGAGCCTTGTTGGAATTTAACCTGGGTTTCTCATGCCTATGTACAAACTGTTGGCTGGCTGGTAAAGTCAGAGTCAAACCCACAAATACATGAAAACTATCAGATCTAAAGAATATTTGTTTGCTTCCTTCAAAACCCAAAGACACTGTTGGCATCTGCTGTATTATTTGCTAATTTTATGTCCAGGAATTTTTCTTACATTTGATCTTAAATGTCCAGCAAAATCCTTAAGCCCACATAAGCTATGAAGACTGCTTCAGGAGACATAGGAACAGTGATAAAATAAACAACCTACTGGCTTTGGAAAATTAAAAGTGAATTTGCAGGCTAGAAGCTGCCCACAAACTCTATCAGAGATAAAGAAGTGACTACTTGTCAATGGAGAAGGCCACTTGAGCCTTGTTGGAATTGAACCTGGGTCTCCCATATGGGAGAACTAGTGCTCTAAGCCCTAGACTACAGCAGATGTGTTGATGCCAGGCTGCCAAAATCTGGTTCTGTGTATTGCTGCCTATGTACAAACTGTTGGCTGGCTGGTAAAGTCAAACTTGCTGTATTATTTGCCCACATAAGCTATGAAGACTGCTTCAGGAGACATAGGAACAGTGATAAAATGAACAACCTACTGGCTTTGGAAAGTTAAAAGTGAATTTGCAGGCTAGAAGCTGCCCACAAACTCTATCAGAGATAAAGAAGTGACTACTTGTCAATGGAGAAGGCTACTTGAGCCTTGTTGGAATTTAACCTGGGTTTCTCATGCCTATTTTCAAACTGTTGGATGGCTGGTACAGTCAGAGTAAAACCCACAAATACATAGAAACTATCAGATCTAAAAAAGATTTGTTTGCTTCTTTCAAAACCCAAATACACTGTTTGCATCTGCTGTATTATTTGCAAATTTTATGTCCAGTACTCTATCTTAAATTTGATCTAAAATGTCCAGCAAAAACCTTAAGCCCACATCAGCTATGAAGACTGCTTCAGGAGACATAGGAACAGTACTAAAATGAACAACCTACTGGCTTTGGAAAATTAAAAGGGAATTTGCAGGCTAGAAGCTGCCCACAAACTCTATCAGAGATAAAGAAGTGACTACTTGTCAATGGAGAAGGCCACTTGAGCCTTGTTGGAATTGAACCTGGGTCTCCCATATGGGAGAACTCGTGCTCTAACCCCTAGACTACAGCAGATGTGTTGATGCCAGGCTGCCAAAATCTGGTTCTGTGTATTGCTGCCTATGTACAAACTGTTGGCTGGCTGGTAAAGTCAAACTTGCTGTATTATTTGCCCACATAAGCTATGAAGACTGCTTCAGGAGACATAGGAACAGTGATAAAATGAACAACCTACTGGC
This sequence comes from Paramisgurnus dabryanus, assembly GCF_030506205.2. Lineage (NCBI taxonomy): Eukaryota > Metazoa > Chordata > Actinopteri > Cypriniformes > Cobitidae > Paramisgurnus > Paramisgurnus dabryanus. The sequence continues at coordinate 45,603,986 of NC_133344.1, forward strand.
TTTGGAAAATTAAAAGTGAATTTGCAGGCTAGAAGCTGCCCACAAACTCTATCAGAGATAAAGAAGTGACTACTTGTCAATGGAGAAGGCCACTTGAGCCTTGTTGGAATTTAACCTGGGTTTCTCATGCCTATTTTCAAACTGTTGGATGGCTGGTACAGTCAGAGTAAAACCCACAAATACATAGAAACTATCAGATCTAAAGAAGATTTGTTTGCTTCTTTCAAAACCCAAAGACACTGTTTGCATCTGCTGTATTATTTGCTAATTTTATGTCCAGTACTCTATCTTAAATTTGATCTAAAATGTCCAGCAAAAACCTTAAGCCCACATCAGCTATGAAGACTGCTTCAGGAGACATAGGAACAGTACTAAAATGAACAACCTACTGGCTTTGGAAAATTAAAAGTGAATTTGCATGCTAGAAGCTGCCCACAAACTCTATCAGAGATAAAGAAGTGACTACTTGTCAATGCAGAAGGCTACTTGAGCCTTGTTGGAATTTAACCTGGGTTTCTCATGCCTATTTTCAAACTGTTGGATGGCTGGTACAGTCAGAGTAAAACCCACAAATACATAGAAACTATCAGATCTAAAGAAGATTTGTTTGCTTCCTTCAAAACCCAAAGACACTGTTGGCATCTGCTGTATTATTTGCTAATTTTATGTCCAGGAATTTTTCTTACATTTGATCTTAAATGTCCAGCAAAATCCTTAAGCCCACATAAGCTATGAAGACTGCTTCAGGAGACATAGGAACAGTGATAAAATTAACAACCTACTGGCTTTGGAAAATTAAAAGTGAATTTGCAGGCTAGAAGCTGCCCACAAACTCTATCAGAGATAAAGAAGTGACTACTTGTCAATGGAGAAGGCCACTTGAGCCTTGTTGGAATTTAACCTGTGTCTCCCATATGGGAGAACTAGTGCTCTAACCCCTAGACTACAGCAGATGTGTTGATGCCAGGCTGCCAAAATCTGTTTCTGTGTATTGATGCCTATGTACAAACTGTTGGCTGGCTGGTAAAGTCAAACTTGCTGTATTATTTGCCCACATAAGCTATGAAGACTGCTTCAGGAGACATAGGAACAGTGATAAAATGAACAACCTACTGGCTTTGGAAAATTAAAAGTGAATTTGCAGGCTAGAAGCTGCCCACAAACTATATCAGAGATAAAGAAGTGACTACTTGTCAATGGAGAAGGCCACTTGAGCCTTGTTGGAATTTAACCTGGGTTTCTCATGCCTATGTTCAAACTGTTGGATGGCTGGTACAGTCAGAGTAAAACCCACAAATACATAGAAACTATCAGATCTAAAGAAGATTTGTTTGCTTCTTTCAAAACCCAAAGACACTGTTTGCATCTGCTGTATTATTTGCTAATTTTATGTCCAGTACTCTATCTTAAATTTGATCTAAAATTTCCAGCAAAAACCTTAAGCCCACATCAGCTATGAAGACTGCTTCAGGAGACATAGGAACAGTACTAAAATGAACAACCTACTGGCTTTGGAAAATTAAAAGGGAATTTGCAGGCTAGAAGCTGCCCACAAACTCTATCAGAGATAAAGAAGTGATTACTTGTCAATGGAGAAGGCCACTTGAGCCTTGTTGGAATTGAACCTGGGTCTACCATATGGAAGAACTAGTGCTCTAACCCCTAGACTACAGCAGATGTGTTGATGCCAGGCTGCCAAAATCTGGTTCTGTGTATTGCTGCCTATGTACAAACTGTTGGCTGGCTGGTAAAGTCAAACTTGCTGTATTATTTGCCCACATAAGCTATGAAGACTGCTTCAGGAGACATAGGAACAGTGATAAAATGAACAACCTACTGGCTTTGGAAAATTAAAAGTGAATTTGCAGGCTAGAAGCTGCCCACAAACTCTATCAGAGATAAAGAAGTGACTACTTGTCAATGAGAAGGCCACTTGAGCCTTGTTGGAATTTAACCTGGGTTTCTCATGCCTATGTACAAACTGTTGGCTGGCTGGTAAAGTCAGAGTCAAACCCACAAATACATGAAAACTATCAGATCTAAAGAATATTTGTTTGCTTCCTTCAAAACCCAAAGACACTGTTGGCATCTGCTGTATTATTTGCTAATTTTATGTCCAGGAATTTTTCTTACATTTGATCTTAAATGTCCAGCAAAATCCTTAAGCCCACATAAGCTATGAAGACTGCTTCAGGAGACATAGGAACAGTGATAAAATAAACAACCTACTGGCTTTGGAAAATTAAAAGTGAATTTGCAGGCTAGAAGCTGCCCACAAACTCTATCAGAGATAAAGAAGTGACTACTTGTCAATGGAGAAGGCCACTTGAGCCTTGTTGGAATTGAACGTGGGTCTCCCATATGGGAGAACTCGTGCTCTAACCCCTAGACTACAGCAGATGTGTTGATGCCAGGCTGCCAAAATCTGGTTCTGTGTATTGCTGCCTATGTACAAACTGTTGGCTGGCTGGTAAAGTCAAACTTGCTGTATTATTTGCCCACATAAGCTATGAAGACTGCTTCAGGAGACATAGGAACAGTACTAAAATGAACAACCTACTGGCTTTGGAAAATTAAAAGTGAATTTGCATGCTAGAAGCTGCCCACAAACTCTATCAGAGATAAAGAAGTGACTACTTGTCAATGCAGAAGGCTACTTGAGCCTTGTTGGAATTTAACCTGGGTTTCTCATGCCTATTTTCAAACTGTTGGATGGCTGGTACAGTCAGAGTAAAACCCACAAATACATAGAAACTATCAGATCTAAAGAAGATTTGTTTGCTTCCTTCAAAACCCAAAGACACTGTTGGCATCTGCTGTATTATTTGCTAATTTTATGTCCAGGAATTTTTCTTACATTTGATCTTAAATGTCCAGCAAAATCCTTAAGCCCACATAAGCTATGAAGACTGCTTCAGGAGACATAGGAACAGTGATAAAATGAACAACCTACTGGCTTTGGAAAATTAAAAGTGAATTTGCAGGCTAGAAGCTGCCCACAAACTCTATCAGAGATAAAGAAGTGACTACTTGTCAATGGAGAAGGCCACTTGAGCCTTGTTGGAATTTAACCTGGGTTTCTCATGCCTATGTTCAAACTGTTGGATGGCTGGTACAGTCAGAGTTAAACCCACAAATACATAGAAACTATCAGATCTAAAGAAGATTTGTTTGCTTCCTTCAAAACCCAAAGACGCTGTTTGCATCTGCTGTATTATTTGCTAATTTTATGTCCAGTACTCTATCTTAAATTTGATCTAAAATGTCCAGCAAAAACCTTAAGCCCACATCAGCTATGAAGACTGCTTCAGGAGACATAGGAACAGTACTAAAATGAACAACCTACTGGCTTTGGAAAATTAAAAGTGAATTTGCAGGCTAGAAGCTGCCCACAAACTCTATCAGAGATAAAGAAGTGACTACTTGTCAATGGAGAAGGCCACTTGAGCCTTGTTGGAATTGAACCTGGGTCTCCCATATGGGAGAACTAGTGCTCTAACCCCTAGACTACAGCAGATGTGTTGATGCTAAGCTGCCAAAATCTGGTTCTGTGTATTGCTGCCTATGTACAAACTGTTGGCTGGCTGGTAAAGTCAAACTTGCTGTATTATTTGCCCACATAAGCTATGAAGACTGCTTCAGGAGACATAGGAACAGTGATAAAATGAACAACCTACTGGCTTTGGAAAATTAAAAGTGAATTTGCAGGCTAGAAGCTGCCCACAAACTCTATCAGAGATAAAGAAGTGACTACTTGTCAATGCAGAAGGCTACTTGAGCCTTGTTGGAATTTAACCTGGGTTTCTCATGCCTATTTTCAAACTGTTGGATGGCTGGTACAGTCAGAGTAAAACCCACAAATACATAGAAACTATCAGATCTAAAGAAGATTTGTTTGCTTCTTTCAAAACCCAAAGACACTGTTTGCATCTGCTGTATTATTAGCAAATTTTATGTCCAGTACTCTATCTTAAATTTGATCTAAAATGTCCAGCAAAAACCTTAAGCCCACATCAGCTATGAAGACTGCTTCAGGAGACACAGGAACAGTACTAAAATGAACAACCTACTTGCTTTGGAAAATTAAAACTGAATTTGCAGGCTAGAAGCTGCCCACAAACTCTATCAGAGATAAAGAAGTGACTACTTGTCAATGAGAAGGCCACTTGAGCCTTGTTGGAATTTAACCTGGGTTTCTCATGCCTATGTACAAGCTGTTGGCTGGCTGGTAAGGTCAAACTTGCTGTATTATTTGCCCACATAAGCTATGAAGACTGTTTCAGGAGACATAGGAACAGTGATAAAATGAACAACCTACTGGCTTTGGAAAATTAAAAGTGAATTTGCAGGCTAGAAGCTGCCCACAAACTCTATCAGAGATAAAGAAGTGACTACTTGTCAATGAGAAGGCCACTTGAGCCTTGTTGGAATTTAACCTGGGTTTCTCATGCCTATGTACAAACTGTTGGCTGGCTGGTAAAGTCAGAGTCAAACCCACAAATACATGAAAACTATCAGATCTAAAGAATATTTGTTTGCTTCCTTCAAAACCCAAAGACACTGTTGGCATCTGCTGTATTATTTGCTAATTTTATGTCCAGGAATTTTTCTTACATTTGATCTTAAATGTCCAGCAAAATCCTTAAGCCCACATAAGCTATGAAGACTGCTTCAGGAGACATAGGAACAGTGATAAAATAAACAACCTACTGGCTTTGGAAAATTAAAAGTGAATTTGCAGGCTAGAAGCTGCCCACAAACTCTATCAGAGATAAAGAAGTGACTACTTGTCAATGGAGAAGGCCACTTGAGCCTTGTTGGAATTGAACCTGGGTCTCCCATATGGGAGAACTAGTGCTCTAAGCCCTAGACTACAGCAGATGTGTTGATGCCAGGCTGCCAAAATCTGGTTCTGTGTATTGCTGCCTGTGTACAAACTGTTGGCTGGCTGGTAAAGTCAAACTTGCTGTATTATTTGCCCACATAAGCTATGAAGACTGCTTCAGGAGACATAGGAACAGTGATAAAATGAACAACCTACTGGCTTTGGAAAATTAAAAGTGAATTTGCAGGCTAGAAGCTGCCCACAAACTCTATCAGAGATAAAGAAGTGACTACTTGTCAATGGAGAAGGCTACTTGAGCCTTGTTGGAATTTAACCTGGGTTTCTCATGCCTATTTTCAAACTGTTGGATGGCTGGTACAGTCAGAGTAAAACCCACAAATACATAGAAACTATCAGATCTAAAAAAGATTTGTTTGCTTCTTTCAAAACCCAAATACACTGTTTGCATCTGCTGTATTATTTGCAAATTTTATGTCCAGTACTCTATCTTAAATTTGATCTAAAATGTCCAGCAAAAACCTTAAGCCCACATCAGCTATGAAGACTGCTTCAGGAGACATAGGAACAGTACTAAAATGAAAAACCTACTGGCTTTGGAAAATTAAAAGTGAATTTGCAGGCTAGAAGCTGCCCACAAACTCTATCAGAGATAAAGAAGTGACTACTTGTCAATGAGAAGGCCACTTGAGCCTTGTTGGAATTTAACCTGGGTTTCTCATGCCTATGTTCAAACTGTTGGATGGCTGGTACAGTCAGAGTAAAACCCACAAATACATAGAAACTATCAGATCTAAAGAAGATTTGTTTGCTTCTTTCAAAACCCAAAGACACTGTTTGCATCTGCTGTATTATTTGCTAATTTTATGTCCAGTACTCTATCTTAAATTTGATCTAAAATTTCCAGCAAAAACCTTAAGCCCACATCAGCTATGAAGACTGCTTCAGGAGACATAGGAACAGTACTAAAATGAACAACCTACTGGCTTTGGAAAATTAAAAGGGAATTTGCAGGCTAGAAGCTGCCCACAAACTCTATCAGAGATAAAGAAGTGATTACTTGTCAATGGAGAAGGCCACTTGAGCCTTGTTGGAATTGAACCTGGGTCTCCCATATGGGAGAACTAGTGCTCTAACCCCTAGACTACAGCAGATGTGTTGATGCCAGGCTGCCAAAATCTGGTTCTGTGTATTGCTGCCTATGTACAAACTGTTGGCTGGCTGGTAAAGTCAAACTTGCTGTATTATTTGCCCACATAAGCTATGAAGACTGCTTCAGGAGACATAGGAACAGTGATAAAATGAACAACCTACTGGCTTTGGAAAATTAAAAGTGAATTTGCAGGCTAGAAGCTGCCCACAAACTCTATCAGAGATAAAGAAGTGACTACTTGTCAATGGAGAAGGCTACTTGAGCCTTGTTGGAATTTAACCTGGGTTTCTCATGCCTATTTTCAAACTGTTGGATGGCTGGTACAGTCAGAGTAAAACCCACAAATACATAGAAACTATCAGATCTAAAGAAGATTTGTTTGCTTCTTTCAAAACCCAAAGACACTGTTTGCATCTGCTGTATTATTTGCTAATTTTATGTCCAGTACTCTATCTTAAATTTGATCTAAAATGTCCAGCAAAAACCTTAAGCCCACATCAGCTATGAAGACTGCTTCAGGAGACATAGGAACAGTACTAAAATGAACAACCTACTGGCTTTGGAAAATTAAAAGTGAATTTGCATGCTAGAAGCTGCCCACAAACTCTATCAGAGATAAAGAAGTGACTACTTGTCAACGAGAAGGCCACTTGAGCCTTGTTGGAATTTAACCTGGGTTTCTCATGCCTATGTACAAGCTGTTGGCTGGCTGGTAAGGTCAAACTTGCTGTATTATTTGCCCACATAAGCTATGAAGACTGTTTCAGGAGACATAGGAACAGTGATAAAATGAACAACCTACTGGCTTTGGAAAATTAAAAGTGAATTTGCAGGCTAGAAGCTGCCCACAAACTCTATCAGAGATAAAGAAGTGACTACTTGTCAATGAGAAGGCCACTTGAGCCTTGTTGGAATTTAACCTGGGTTTCTCATGCCTATGTACAAACTGTTGGCTGGCTGGTAAAGTCAGAGTCAAACCCACAAATACATGAAAACTATCAGATCTAAAGAATATTTGTTTGCTTCCTTCAAAACCCAAAGACACTGTTGGCATCTGCTGTATTATTTGCTAATTTTATGTCCAGGAATTTTTCTTACATTTGATCTTAAATGTCCAGCAAAATCCTTAAGCCCACATAAGCTATGAAGACTGCTTCAGGAGACATAGGAACAGTGATAAAATAAACAACCTACTGGCTTTGGAAAATTAAAAGTGAATTTGCAGGCTAGAAGCTGCCCACAAACTCTATCAGAGATAAAGAAGTGACTACTTGTCAATGGAGAAGGCCACTTGAGCCTTGTTGGAATTGAACCTGGGTCTCCCATATGGGAGAACTAGTGCTCTAAGCCCTAGACTACAGCAGATGTGTTGATGCCAGGCTGCCAAAATCTGGTTCTGTGTATTGCTGCCTGTGTACAAACTGTTGGCTGGCTGGTAAAGTCAAACTTGCTGTATTATTTGCCCACATAAGCTATGAAGACTGCTTCAGGAGACATAGGAACAGTGATAAAATGAACAGCCTACTGGCTTTGGAAAATTAAAAGTGAATTTGCAGGCTAGAAGCTGCCCACAAACTCTATCAGAGATAAAGAAGTGACTACTTGTCAATGGAGAAGGCTACTTGAGCCTTGTTGGAATTTAACCTGGGTTTCTCATGCCTATTTTCAAACTGTTGGATGGCTGGTACAGTCAGAGTAAAACCCACAAATACATAGAAACTATCAGATCTAAAAAAGATTTGTTTGCTTCTTTCAAAACCCAAATACACTGTTTGCATCTGCTGTATTATTTGCAAATTTTATGTCCAGTACTCTATCTTAAATTTGATCTAAAATGTCCAGCAAAAACCTTAAGCCCACATCAGCTATGAAGACTGCTTCAGGAGACATAGGAACAGTACTAAAATGAACAACCTACTGGCTTTGGAAAATTAAAAGTGAATTTGCAGGCTAGAAGCTGCCCACAAACTCTATCAGAGATAAAGAAGTGACTACTTGTCAATGAGAAGGCCACTTGAGCCTTGTTGGAATTTAACCTGGGTTTCTCATGCCTATGTTCAAACTGTTGGATGGCTGGTACAGTCAGAGTAAAACCCACAAATACATAGAAACTATCAGATCTAAAGAAGATTTGTTTGCTTCTTTCAAAACCCAAAGACATCGTTTGCATCTGCTGTATTATTTGCTAATTTTATGTCCAGTACTCTATCTTAAATTTGATCTAAAATGTCCAGCAAAAACCTTAAGCCCACATCAGCTATGAAGACTGCTTCAGTATACATAGGAACAGTACTAAAATGAACAACCTACTGGCTTTGGAAAATTAAAAGTGAATTTGCAGGCTAGAAGCTACCCACAAACTCTATCAGAGATAAAGAAGTGACTACTTGTCAATGGAGAAGGGCACTTGAGCCTTGTTGGAATTGAACCTGGGTCTCCCATATGGGAGAACTAGTGCTCTAACCCCTAGACTACAGCAGATGGGTCGATGCCAGGCTGCCAAAATCTGGTTCTGTGTATTGCTGCCTATGTACAAACTGTTGGCTGGCTGGTAAAGTCAAACTTGCTGTATTATTTGCCCACATAAGCTATGAAGACTGCTTCAGGAGACATAGGAACAGTGATAAAATGAACAACCTACTGGCTTTGGAAAATTAAAAGTGAATTTGCAGGCTAGAAGCTGCCCACAAACTATATCAGAGATAAATAAGTGACTACTTGTCAATGGAGAAGGCCACTTGAGCCTTGTTGGAATTTAACCTGGGTTTCTCATGCCTATGTTCAAACTGTTGGATGGCTGGTACAGTCAGAGTAAAACCCACAAATACATAGAAACTATCAGATCTAAAGAAGATTTGTTTGCTTCTTTCAAAACCCAAAGACACTGTTTGCATCTGCTGTATTATTTGCTAATTTTATGTCCAGTACTCTATCTTAAATTTGATCTAAAATTTCCAGCAAAAACCTTAAGCCCACATCAGCTATGAAGACTGCTTCAGGAGACATAGGAACAGTACTAAAATGAACAACCTACTGGCTTTGGAAAATTAAAAGTGAATTTGCAGGCTAGAAGCTGCCCACAAACTCTATCAGAGATAAAGAAGTGATTACTTGTCAATGGAGAAGGCCACTTGAGCCTTGTTGGAATTGAACCTGGGTCTCCCATATGGGAGAACTAGTGCTCTAACCCCTAGACTACAGCAGATGTGTTGATGCCAGGCTGCCAAAATCTGGTTCTGTGTATTGCTGCCTATGTACAAACTGTTGGCTGGCTGGTAAAGTCAAACTTGCTGTATTATTTGCCCACATAAGCTATGAAGACTGCTTCAGGAGACATAGGAACAGTGATAAAATGAACAACCTACTGGCTTTGGAAAATTAAAAGTGAATTTGCAGGCTAGAAGCTGCCCACAAACTCTATCAGAGATAAAGAAGTGACTACTTGTCAATGGAGAAGGCTACTTGAGCCTTGTTGGAATTTAACCTGGGTTTCTCATGCCTATTTTCAAACTGTTGGATGGCTGGTACAGTCAGAGTAAAACCCACAAATACATAGAAACTATCAGATCTAAAGAAGATTTGTTTGCTTCTTTCAAAACCCAAAGACACTGTTTGCATCTGCTGTATTATTTGCTAATTTTATGTCCAGTACTCTATCTTAAATTTGATCTAAAATGTCCAGCAAAAACCTTAAGCCCACATCAGCTATGAAGACTGCTTCAGGAGACATAGGAACAGTACTAAAATGAACAACCTACTGGCTTTGGAAAATTAAAAGTGAATTTGCATGCTAGAAGCTGCCCACAAACTCTATCAGAGATAAAGAAGTGACTACTTGTCAACGAGAAGGCCACTTGAGCCTTGTTGGAATTTAACCTGGGTTTCTCATGCCTATGTACAAGCTGTTGGCTGGCTGGTAAGGTCAAACTTGCTGTATTATTTGCCCACATAAGCTATGAAGACTGTTTCAGGAGACATAGGAACAGTGATAAAATGAACAACCTACTGGCTTTGGAAAATTAAAAGTGAATTTGCAGGCTAGAAGCTGCCCACAAACTCTATCAGAGATAAAGAAGTGACTACTTGTCAATGAGAAGGCCACTTGAGCCTTGTTGGAATTTAACCTGGGTTTCTCATGCCTATGTACAAACTGTTGGCTGGCTGGTAAAGTCAGAGTCAAACCCACAAATACATGAAAACTATCAGATCTAAAGAATATTTGTTTGCTTCCTTCAAAACCCAAAGACACTGTTGGCATCTGCTGTATTATTTGCTAATTTTATGTCCAGGAATTTTTCTTACATTTGATCTTAAATGTCCAGCAAAATCCTTAAGCCCACATAAGCTATGAAGACTGCTTCAGGAGACATAGGAACAGTGATAAAATAAACAACCTACTGGCTTTGGAAAATTAAAAGTGAATTTGCAGGCTAGAAGCTGCCCACAAACTCTATCAGAGATAAAGAAGTGACTACTTGTCAATGGAGAAGGCCACTTGAGCCTTGTTGGAATTGAACCTGGGTCTCCCATATGGGAGAACTAGTGCTCTAAGCCCTAGACTACAGCAGATGTGTTGATGCCAGGCTGCCAAAATCTGGTTCTGTGTATTGCTGCCTGTGTACAAACTGTTGGCTGGCTGGTAAAGTCAAACTTGCTGTATTATTTGCCCACATAAGCTATGAAGACTGCTTCAGGAGACATAGGAACAGTGATAAAATGAACAACCTACTGGCTTTGGAAAATTAAAAGTGAATTTGCAGGCTAGAAGCTGCCCACAAACTCTATCAGAGATAAAGAAGTGACTACTTGTCAATGGAGAAGGCTACTTGAGCCTTGTTGGAATTTAACCTGGGTTTCTCATGCCTATTTTCAAACTGTTGGATGGCTGGTACAGTCAGAGTAAAACCCACAAATACATAGAAACTATCAGATCTAAAGAAGATTTGTTTGCTTCTTTCAAAACCCAAATACACTGTTTGCATCTGCTGTATTATTTGCAAATTTTATGTCCAGTACTCTATCTTAAATTTGATCTAAAATGTCCAGCAAAAACCTTAAGCCCACATCAGCTATGAAGACTGCTTCAGGAGACATAGGAACAGTACTAAAATGAACAACCTACTGGCTTTGGAAAATTAAAAGTGAATTTGCAGGCTAGAAGCTGCCCACAAACTCTATCAGAGATAAAGAAGTGACTACTTGTCAATGGAGAAGGCCACTTGAGCCTTGTTGGAATTTAACCTGGGTTTCTCATGCCTATGTTCAAACTGTTGGATGGCTGGTACAGTCAGAGTAAAACCCACAAATACATAGAAACTATCAGATCTAAAGAAGATTTGTTTGCTTCTTTCAAAACCCAAAGACATCGTTTGCATCTGCTGTATTATTTGCTAATTTTATGTCCAGTACTCTATCTTAAATTTGATCTAAAATGTCCAGCAAAAACCTTAAGCCCACATCAGCTATGAAGACTGCTTCAGTATACATAGGAACAGTACTAAAATGAACAACCTACTGGCTTTGGAAAATTAAAAGTGAATTTGCAGGCTAGAAGCTACCCACAAACTCTCTCAGAGATAAAGAAGTGACTACTTGTCAATGGAGAAGGGCACTTGAGCCTTGTTGGAATTGAACCTGGGTCTCCCATATGGGAGAACTAGTGCTCTAACCCCTAGACTACAGCAGATGGGTCGATGCCAGGCTGCCAAAATCTGGTTCTGTGTATTGCTGCCTATGTACAAACTGTTGGCTGGCTGGTAAAGTCAAACTTGCTGTATTATTTGCCCACATAAGCTATGAAGACTGCTTCAGGAGACATAGGAACAGTGATAAAATGAACAACCTACTGGCTTTGGAAAAATAAAAGTGAATTTGCAGGCTAGAAGCTGCCCACAAACTATATCAGAGATAAATAAGTGACTACTTGTCAATGGAGAAGGCCACTTGAGCCTTGTTGGAATTTAACCTGGGTTTCTCATGCCTATGTTCAAACTGTTGGATGGCTGGTACAGTCAGAGTAAAACCCACAAATACATAGAAACTATCAGATCTAAAGAAGATTTGTTTGCTTCTTTCAAAACCCAAAGACACTGTTTGCATCTGCTGTATTATTTGCTAATTTTATGTCCAGTACTCTATCTTAAATTTGATCTAAAATTTCCAGCAAAAACCTTAAGCCCACATCAGCTATGAAGACTGCTTCAGGAGACATAGGAACAGTACTAAAATGAACAACCTACTGGCTTTGGAAAATTAAAAGGGAATTTGCAGGCTAGAAGCTGCCCACAAACTCTATCAGAGATAAAGAAGTGATTACTTGTCAATGGAGAAGGCCACTTGAGCCTTGTTGGAATTGAACCTGGGTCTCCCATATGGGAGAACTAGTGCTCTAACCCCTAGACTACAGCAGATGTGTTGATGCCAGGCTGCCAAAATCTGGTTCTGTGTATTGCTGCCTATGTACAAACTGTTGGCTGGCTGGTAAGGTCAAACTTGCTGTATTATTTGCCCACATAAGCTATGAAGACTGTTTCAGGAGACATAGGAACAGTGATAAAATGAACAACCTACTGGCTTTGGAAAATTAAAAGTGAATTTGCAGGCTAGAAGCTGCCCACAAACTCTATCAGAGATAAAGAAGTGACTACTTGTCAATGAGAAGGCCACTTGAGCCTTGTTGGAATTTAACCTGGGTTTCTCATGCCTATGTACAAACTGTTGGCTGGCTGGTAAAGTCAGAGTCAAACCCACAAATACATGAAAACTATCAGATCTAAAGAATATTTGTTTGCTTCCTTCAAAACCCAAAGACACTGTTGGCATCTGCTGTATTATTTGCTAATTTTATGTCCAGGAATTTTTCTTACATTTGATCTTAAATGTCCAGCAAAATCCTTAAGCCCACATAAGCTATAAAGACTGCTTCAGGAGACATAGGAACAGTGATAAAATAAACAACCTACTGGCTTTGGAAAATTAAAAGTGAATTTGCAGGCTAGAAGCTGCCCACAAACTCTATCAGAGATAAAGAAGTGATTACTTGTCAATGGAGAAGGCCACTTGAGCCTTGTTGGAATTGAACCTGGGTCTCCCATATGGGAGAACTAGTGCTCTAACCCCTAGACTACAGCAGATGTGTTGATGCCAGGCTGCCAAAATCTGGTTCTGTGTATTGCTGCCTATGTACAAACTGTTGGCTGGCTGGTAAAGTCAAACTTGCTGTATTATTTGCCCACATAAGCTATGAAGACTGCTTCAGGAGACATAGGAACAGTGATAAAATGAACAACCTACTGGCTTTGGAAAATTAAAAGTGAATTTGCAGGCTAGAAGCTGCCCACAAACTCTATCAGAGATAAAGAAGTGACTACTTGTCAATGGAGAAGGCTACTTGAGCCTTGTTGGAATTTAACCTGGGTTTCTCATGCCTATTTTCAAACTGTTGGATGGCTGGTACAGTCAGAGTAAAACCCACAAATACATAGAAACTATCAGATCTAAAGAAGATTTGTTTGCTTCTTTCAAAACCCAAAGACACTGTTTGCATCTGCTGTATTATTTGCTAATTTTATGTCCAGTACTCTATCTTAAATTTGATCTAAAATGTCCAGCAAAAACCTTAAGCCCACATCAGCTATGAAGACTGCTTCAGGAGACATAGGAACAGTACTAAAATGAACAACCTACTGGCTTTGGAAAATTAAAAGTGAATTTGCATGCTAGAAGCTGCCCACAAACTCTATCAGAGATAAAGAAGTGACTACTTGTCAACGAGAAGGCCACTTGAGCCTTGTTGGAATTTAACCTGGGTTTCTCATGCCTATGTACAAGCTGTTGGCTGGCTGGTAAGGTCAAACTTGCTGTATTATTTGCCCACATAAGCTATGAAGACTGTTTCAGGAGACATAGGAACAGTGATAAAATGAACAACCTACTGGCTTTGGAAAATTAAAAGTGAATTTGCAGGCTAGAAGCTGCCCACAAACTCTATCAGAGATAAAGAAGTGACTACTTGTCAATGAGAAGGCCACTTGAGCCTTGTTGGAATTTAACCTGGGTTTCTCATGCCTATGTACAAACTGTTGGCTGGCTGGTAAAGTCAGAGTCAAACCCACAAATACATGAAAACTATCAGATCTAAAGAATATTTGTTTGCTTCCTTCAAAACCCAAAGACACTGTTGGCATCTGCTGTATTATTTGCTAATTTTATGTCCAGGAATTTTTCTTACATTTGATCTTAAATGTCCAGCAAAATCCTTAAGCCCACATAAGCTATGAAGACTGCTTCAGGAGACATAGGAACAGTGATAAAATAAACAACCTACTGGCTTTGGAAAATTAAAAGTGAATTTGCAGGCTAGAAGCTGCCCACAAACTCTATCAGAGATAAAGAAGTGACTACTTGTCAATGGAGAAGGCCACTTGAGCCTTGTTGGAATTGAACCTGGGTCTCCCATATGGGAGAACTAGTGCTCTAAGCCCTAGACTACAGCAGATGTGTTGATGCCAGGCTGCCAAAATCTGGTTCTGTGTATTGCTGCCTGTGTACAAACTGTTGGCTGGCTGGTAAAGTCAAACTTGCTGTATTATTTGCCCACATAAGCTATGAAGACTGCTTCAGGAGACATAGGAACAGTGATAAAATGAACAGCCTACTGGCTTTGGAAAATTAAAAGTGAATTTGCAGGCTAGAAGCTGCCCACAAACTCTATCAGAGATAAAGAAGTGACTACTTGTCAATGGAGAAGGCTACTTGAGCCTTGTTGGAATTTAACCTGGGTTTCTCATGCCTATTTTCAAACTGTTGGATGGCTGGTACAGTCAGAGTAAAACCCACAAATACATAGAAACTATCAGATCTAAAAAAGATTTGTTTGCTTCTTTCAAAACCCAAATACACTGTTTGCATCTGCTGTATTATTTGCAAATTTTATGTCCAGTACTCTATCTTAAATTTGATCTAAAATGTCCAGCAAAAACCTTAAGCCCACATCAGCTATGAAGACTGCTTCAGGAGACATAGGAACAGTACTAAAATGAACAACCTACTGGCTTTGGAAAATTAAAAGTGAATTTGCAGGCTAGAAGCTGCCCACAAACTCTATCAGAGATAAAGAAGTGACTACTTGTCAATGAGAAGGCCACTTGAGCCTTGTTGGAATTTAACCTGGGTTTCTCATGCCTATGTTCAAACTGTTGGATGGCTGGTACAGTCAGAGTAAAACCCACAAATACATAGAAACTATCAGATCTAAAGAAGATTTGTTTGCTTCTTTCAAAACCCAAAGACATCGTTTGCATCTGCTGTATTATTTGCTAATTTTATGTCCAGTACTCTATCTTAAATTTGATCTAAAATGTCCAGCAAAAACCTTAAGCCCACATCAGCTATGAAGACTGCTTCAGTATACATAGGAACAGTACTAAAATGAACAACCTACTGGCTTTGGAAAATTAAAAGTGAATTTGCAGGCTAGAAGCTACCCACAAACTCTATCAGAGATAAAGAAGTGACTACTTGTCAATGGAGAAGGGCACTTGAGCCTTGTTGGAATTGAACCTGGGTCTCCCATATGGGAGAACTAGTGCTCTAACCCCTAGACTACAGCAGATGGGTCGATGCCAGGCTGCCAAAATCTGGTTCTGTGTATTGCTGCCTATGTACAAACTGTTGGCTGGCTGGTAAAGTCAAACTTGCTGTATTATTTGCCCACATAAGCTATGAAGACTGCTTCAGGAGACATAGGAACAGTGATAAAATGAACAACCTACTGGCTTTGGAAAATTAAAAGTGAATTTGCAGGCTAGAAGCTGCCCACAAACTATATCAGAGATAAATAAGTGACTACTTGTCAATGGAGAAGGCCACTTGAGCCTTGTTGGAATTTAACCTGGGTTTCTCATGCCT
Source organism: Paramisgurnus dabryanus (assembly GCF_030506205.2). NCBI lineage: Eukaryota > Metazoa > Chordata > Actinopteri > Cypriniformes > Cobitidae > Paramisgurnus > Paramisgurnus dabryanus. The sequence goes on from NC_133344.1 coordinate 45,619,891, forward strand.
ATGTTCAAACTGTTGGATGGCTGGTACAGTCAGAGTAAAACCCACAAATACATAGAAACTATCAGATCTAAAGAAGATTTGTTTGCTTCTTTCAAAACCCAAAGACACTGTTTGCATCTGCTGTATTATTTGCTAATTTTATGTCCAGTACTCTATCTTAAATTTGATCTAAAATTTCCAGCAAAAACCTTAAGCCCACATCAGCTATGAAGACTGCTTCAGGAGACATAGGAACAGTACTAAAATGAACAACCTACTGGCTTTGGAAAATTAAAAGTGAATTTGCAGGCTAGAAGCTGCCCACAAACTCTATCAGAGATAAAGAAGTGATTACTTGTCAATGGAGAAGGCCACTTGAGCCTTGTTGGAATTGAACCTGGGTCTCCCATATGGGAGAACTAGTGCTCTAACCCCTAGACTACAGCAGATGTGTTGATGCCAGGCTGCCAAAATCTGGTTCTGTGTATTGCTGCCTATGTACAAACTGTTGGCTGGCTGGTAAAGTCAAACTTGCTGTATTATTTGCCCACATAAGCTATGAAGACTGCTTCAGGAGACATAGGAACAGTGATAAAATGAACAACCTACTGGCTTTGGAAAATTAAAAGTGAATTTGCAGGCTAGAAGCTGCCCACAAACTCTATCAGAGATAAAGAAGTGACTACTTGTCAATGGAGAAGGCTACTTGAGCCTTGTTGGAATTTAACCTGGGTTTCTCATGCCTATTTTCAAACTGTTGGATGGCTGGTACAGTCAGAGTAAAACCCACAAATACATAGAAACTATCAGATCTAAAGAAGATTTGTTTGCTTCTTTCAAAACCCAAAGACACTGTTTGCATCTGCTGTATTATTTGCTAATTTTATGTCCAGTACTCTATCTTAAATTTGATCTAAAATGTCCAGCAAAAACCTTAAGCCCACATCAGCTATGAAGACTGCTTCAGGAGACATAGGAACAGTACTAAAATGAACAACCTACTGGCTTTGGAAAATTAAAAGTGAATTTGCATGCTAGAAGCTGCCCACAAACTCTATCAGAGATAAAGAAGTGACTACTTGTCAACGAGAAGGCCACTTGAGCCTTGTTGGAATTTAACCTGGGTTTCTCATGCCTATGTACAAGCTGTTGGCTGGCTGGTAAGGTCAAACTTGCTGTATTATTTGCCCACATAAGCTATGAAGACTGTTTCAGGAGACATAGGAACAGTGATAAAATGAACAACCTACTGGCTTTGGAAAATTAAAAGTGAATTTGCAGGCTAGAAGCTGCCCACAAACTCTATCAGAGATAAAGAAGTGACTACTTGTCAATGAGAAGGCCACTTGAGCCTTGTTGGAATTTAACCTGGGTTTCTCATGCCTATGTACAAACTGTTGGCTGGCTGGTAAAGTCAGAGTCAAACCCACAAATACATGAAAACTATCAGATCTAAAGAATATTTGTTTGCTTCCTTCAAAACCCAAAGACACTGTTGGCATCTGCTGTATTATTTGCTAATTTTATGTCCAGGAATTTTTCTTACATTTGATCTTAAATGTCCAGCAAAATCCTTAAGCCCACATAAGCTATGAAGACTGCTTCAGGAGACATAGGAACAGTGATAAAATAAACAACCTACTGGCTTTGGAAAATTAAAAGTGAATTTGCAGGCTAGAAGCTGCCCACAAACTCTATCAGAGATAAAGAAGTGACTACTTGTCAATGGAGAAGGCCACTTGAGCCTTGTTGGAATTGAACCTGGGTCTCCCATATGGGAGAACTAGTGCTCTAAGCCCTAGACTACAGCAGATGTGTTGATGCCAGGCTGCCAAAATCTGGTTCTGTGTATTGCTGCCTGTGTACAAACTGTTGGCTGGCTGGTAAAGTCAAACTTGCTGTATTATTTGCCCACATAAGCTATGAAGACTGCTTCAGGAGACATAGGAACAGTGATAAAATGAACAACCTACTGGCTTTGGAAAATTAAAAGTGAATTTGCAGGCTAGAAGCTGCCCACAAACTCTATCAGAGATAAAGAAGTGACTACTTGTCAATGGAGAAGGCTACTTGAGCCTTGTTGGAATTTAACCTGGGTTTCTCATGCCTATTTTCAAACTGTTGGATGGCTGGTACAGTCAGAGTAAAACCCACAAATACATAGAAACTATCAGATCTAAAAAAAGATTTGTTTGCTTCTTTCAAAACCCAAATACACTGTTTGCATCTGCTGTATTATTTGCAAATTTTATGTCCAGTACTCTATCTTAAATTTGATCTAAAATGTCCAGCAAAAACCTTAAGCCCACATCAGCTATGAAGACTGCTTCAGGAGACATAGGAACAGTACTAAAATGAACAACCTACTGGCTTTGGAAAATTAAAAGTGAATTTGCAGGCTAGAAGCTGCCCACAAACTCTATCAGAGATAAAGAAGTGACTACTTGTCAATGGAGAAGGCCACTTGAGCCTTGTTGGAATTTAACCTGGGTTTCTCATGCCTATGTTCAAACTGTTGGATGGCTGGTACAGTCAGAGTAAAACCCACAAATACATAGAAACTATCAGATCTAAAGAAGATTTGTTTGCTTCTTTCAAAACCCAAAGACATCGTTTGCATCTGCTGTATTATTTGCTAATTTTATGTCCAGTACTCTATCTTAAATTTGATCTAAAATGTCCAGCAAAAACCTTAAGCCCACATCAGCTATGAAGACTGCTTCAGTATACATAGGAACAGTACTAAAATGAACAACCTACTGGCTTTGGAAAATTAAAAGTGAATTTGCAGGCTAGAAGCTACCCACAAACTCTCTCAGAGATAAAGAAGTGACTACTTGTCAATGGAGAAGGGCACTTGAGCCTTGTTGGAATTGAACCTGGGTCTCCCATATGGGAGAACTAGTGCTCTAACCCCTAGACTACAGCAGATGGGTCGATGCCAGGCTGCCAAAATCTGGTTCTGTGTATTGCTGCCTATGTACAAACTGTTGGCTGGCTGGTAAAGTCAAACTTGCTGTATTATTTGCCCACATAAGCTATGAAGACTGCTTCAGGAGACATAGGAACAGTGATAAAATGAACAACCTACTGGCTTTGGAAAATTAAAAGTGAATTTGCAGGCTAGAAGCTGCCCACAAACTATATCAGAGATAAATAAGTGACTACTTGTCAATGGAGAAGGCCACTTGAGCCTTGTTGGAATTTAACCTGGGTTTCTCATGCCTATGTTCAAACTGTTGGATGGCTGGTACAGTCAGAGTAAAACCCACAAATACATAGAAACTATCAGATCTAAAGAAGATTTGTTTGCTTCTTTCAAAACCCAAAGACACTGTTTGCATCTGCTGTATTATTTGCTAATTTTATGTCCAGTACTCTATCTTAAATTTGATCTAAAATTTCCAGTGTCGTGGAAAAATAATACTAATACGTAGGATCTGTCCATCAGAGATGATTTATTTACTTGTACAAGGACTCAACACATAACGACAGTGAAACGATATGTGAAGAAGTGAAGAATCTCAAATCCTTCCTTCATTATATACTGACATTGAGTTTGTACCACCCCCCCCATGCTATTCGATCAAAACAACTCCTTATTAGGTGTAGTTTAGACACTTCTGGGTGGTTATATTTACTCTACTTGTATCCAGGCAGACGATACATATGTTTTTTAAGCACATCATCACCCAAACAAAAACCACACTTGCACCTTGCCATACTTCCTATCCCGAGCTCTATCGAGCTAGACTTCCTGTCCTAGACTTCACCCCACGCAGATGAAAATGTCATGACTGACATAAATCATACAATGAAGAATACAAAAATAATATAAATGCATAAAGAATAAATTTCCATTACAATTCCACCCCAATGTCCAAATGACATTTTTATCCAGACTTCCCTGCAGGCTTTTACGCTGCTCTCAGAAGCCCTTTGTTTAAACATTGATTGTAATACTTTAAGGAACTCAGCCAGTTCAAAATCATCCTTCCCCATTTGATCCTCTTCCTCTAATTTACAGTCATAATTACCATAAAAAGCGATCACCTTGGTTGTTATTAGATTGTTAATGCACTTTAAAACAACATTTTTAAAGTAGCAATTTACTCATCCCTTGTGAGCTTGCCTTAGGTTTTCAACACATTATTAATGCAATAACACAAGTGACAAACCACACATCAAAAAAACATAGATTTCTAAAAAACAACATTAAAGATAAAATGATACATCAACACACCAAAGCTTACAGGCTGGCCAGTGTAAACATTTCTATATCATGAATCAGCATTTGAGCAATCTCACTGTGAGTATGTTATGCAAATCACTAGTGAGCTAAACATAGTTAATTACATTCCTATATGTGTATGTGTAAAATTGTGTAAGCATGCAGATCCTCTTCAACCCAGGCAGCCCATCTTTAGCCGTAGAGGGTCGTGTGAGGGGCGAGGTTCCACTAGCACCTCCTCATTTGCAGAGCCCTCCCACAACTATCATCCTCATTTTGCTCCTCAATTTTATTCTCAATTTCCTCCTGTTCGACCCGTTGGTACATCATTTTAGTCATACCTTTATCAATTGTTTTCTCGATGAGACCTCTTAATAAATGGTATGCAACAACATCCACACCAATTCAAAATAGCAATCATTACACCTATTGACAACAACACAGATGAAATCTACACACTCCATTTACCAAACCACTTTTTTAACATGGAATTGAAAGGATGATCTACATACAGTTCCACGCCCTCCAGGGAAATACTCATAGAAATAAAAAATTAGAAACAGGTGTGGAGGAAGGGAATTGCCCTCGAATGCGCATGCTCAATAGAACATTTTGGCTATTTTGTGTCATTTTACTTAAATTGGTTCAGTTGTGTGAACTTTACGTTTTAACTTATAAACAACAAGTAGCTATTTTAAGCAAACTCAACATTTTAATTAAAAATAAGTAAACAGCATTTTCATAGTAAGGTATACTTTTTGATTTTACAGATTGTGTTCTGAGCTTTACCTTTACCAACATATTGTAGCAAAGTCAACCCATCTGGGAGGTTTAGGGTGGACAGGCTTTTTGCCAGGGCTTAGTGGTATATTATAGTACTCACGATAGCCCCGGCAAAGGTTAGTGAACATGAATCTGCGGCTGGCGAACATAAACGCAACCCAAAACTGGCTGTCCAGATGTACTGGCACTGAATAAAACACATTGGAAATGTCCACGGTCATGTAAAATGCGGTGCTCTGTGATATTTGTAACAGGATGGTATAAGGGTTGGGCACGTTCGGAGCCCTTGCTTCTACAGCCGCATTTACTGCCTGTAGATCTTGTACAAATCTCCACTCAGTGGGCTCAACTTTTCCTCTAATTTTCTTTACCGGAAATATTGGTGTATTTTCCGGTTACTACGAGCATGGAATAATAATTCCTTTTACGAACAACGAATCAAAAACAGGTTTGATACAGTCCTCTGCTTCTTTTTTGAGAGGATCTTATGGTTTTCACTGGCGAAAATCACTCTTTGGTGTGATCTTTACGGACGCACATGATTTAATGAGACCCACATTTTACTTATCTGTGGCCCACTGATGGAGTGGCATCGTGGACCGATCCACCCCATGTGTGCTGCCAACTGTCGCTGCGCTGCTATTCCCTGCGCTTTCGCAGAGAATAGCTCTGGTATGCGGTTCTCCGCACACCTAAGGATGGAAAATAAGACATGTCATCATTTTACATATGCCAATTTGCGGCATTTGTGCATGCACTTACTATAGGGCCCACATACTCCCTTTCATATCAGTAGCTTTGGCCAGTGATATGTAAGGACCAGCATTTGCAACATCATACAACATAGAAGCACATTTAGGAAGCATCACACTCAATGCAGCCCAGGCCCCATTCCAGTACAACCAATTTGTGGTCAACTGATCACCAGACTGCTGTGCCCACGCCGCTTGGTAATCTGCTTCGATTTCCCAGGTGACATGAGCTGTGCAGTGCAAATCTTCTGGTGACATAAAATCTGAGGATGGGCGTGTACATTAGTGTGTTTTCAAACCAGCATCACTCTCAGGCCTCTCCCCCACAAACACACTGAGGCACACTTCCTTACACAGAGTCACATTCAACCCAGTCACTTCATCACACCATACCGTCATGTGCAGTTTACACATGATGTCTCTACCGAGCAAGTTATATGGGCAAGTTCTGCTAATTAGAAAAGAGGTAAAAAAAAGAAGTTTGATTATGTTCATATATACATTGTAAAGGTTGAGAAAAAGTTTCTTTAACAACATGCCCTGTGGCACTGAGGGAACATTTTTCATTTTTTTTTTATCATCTGTACAGATTTGGGCATATAATCAGCAATATTGAAGTGGGGGCCCCTGAATCTACAATAAAAAGAATATTTTTGCCTGAGATAGACAATAAAACATATTGTAAACTTTCAAATGGTTTTCTTGCGAAAGATTATTTAGTATCACAGAGTAAAGTAGGAAAAATACTTCTTACCCCGGCCAAGCATTCTTCATTGCGACAGAGCATAAAAGAACCTACTTCAGTCTCCTCTCCACCGGCCCCCTCCCCGCTATTTAGCACATTTCAGTCTGCATGAGGTTTTTGAACTTTTAGTTCGGGGCATTGATCTTTCCAATGATCCATTGAATCACAGTTGAAACATCCGCGTTGATTCCACCGGCCGTTCCCTCGTCCCCGTCCTCTGCCTTTACCCCTGCCCCTTCCTCTGTGGCCGCCTCTCCCCTGCGGGTTAAGTGTTGGAAAACCGGAGTTACGATCCTGTTGTTGTCGATCGTTAAGGGTGCATTGCATCATGGTGAAATTCATATCTTGTGCCTCCCTGTTCTTTTTGAGGCGTTCTTGTTTAAGTCTCTTCTCGTGGTGTTCCGCATGTTTCACCACTTCCTCCAATGTGGCCGTTTTCCCCCCGTCCAGGGTAGCTTTGATAGGTTCAGACAGTTCAATATCTAGATTTCTCATGAAGTACATTGGTAAGTGCCTACTGTACGCTGGGTGGGGTTCATTATTGGGCATTTTTGCAGTTATGCCAGAATGTCTCTCAAAGTCTTTTTCTAATCTTGCCAGGAAATTACTCACAGTCTCTCCATCTTGTTGTTTGCACGTAGGAGTCCAGTGCAGCCACAGCGTGGTCATAGAGATAGGCAGGGGGTATTGGTGTAGTTGGCAGCACGGGGCTCCTCCGACTACTCCATTTTGATGTTCATCGTATGGGGGTGATGCCGGCTTCGGAGGTAATTGATTGTTTTCGGAGAGGGTTTGGGTGTACAGGAGACTGGAAGTGCGACCCACATTGCCAGGTCCACTCAGGTCACATACATCACAGGAGGAAAAAGAAGAAGAGTCACTATAAGGCATTATTTTAAAATACTGCTTATTCAATCTTTCTTCAGATTCTCTAATGAACATATCCATTACTGTTAACAATCTACCTTTATTCTTAGAATGATCTTTCTGTATTATTTTGTCTCTGAGCTCTTTATTTTTAGTTACACTGAAACTTATTTCCCCATATTTTTGTATCAGAGGTATGGTTTCTATCCATCCTCTCCCATAACTTCTTATTAAACCGGTTTCATCTCTGACAGACAATCCACTTTCCGTGTTCCATTTCGGACGGGGAGCGCTACTTCCCGTGTTTTCCATTATCTACAGGCGGGTACAATTCCGTCAGTAATTTTAGAAGAGACTTACTCTTCAGTGATTACAATTTCACGCAGTGATTTTCCGGGAGAGACCACTCTCCAGTGTTTACTCACTTAGACCCCTTTCTAGAGGTGATTTTCCGGGAGAGAATTGCTCTCCAGTGTTTACTCACTTAAACCCCTTTCTAGAGGTGATTTTCCGGGAGAGAATTACTCTCCAGTGTTTACTCACTTAAACCCCTTTCTAGAGGTGATTTTCCGGGAGAGAATTACTCTCCAGTGTTTACTCACTTAAACCCCTTTCTAGATAACGTATTTTTATTTACCGTATTATCTCCACTGGTTCGTCTGGATCCCGTCACCTTCGGATCAGAGTCAACGCCCACGTCCCTTCAGCTGGGGGTTTGGGTCACCTCTCCTATCTATGGTGAGTTGATCAAACCGTTGACCCTTTCCTCGGGTTATTGGGATGCCATCCTCGTCGCCAAATTGTCGTGGAAAAATAATACTAATACGTAGGATCTGTCCATCAGAGATGATTTATTTACTTGTACAAGGACTCAACACATAACGACAGTGAAACGATATGTGAAGAAGTGAAGAATCTCAAATCCTTCCTTCATTATATACTGACATTGAGTTTGTACCACCCCCCCATGCTATTCGATCAAAACAACTCCTTATTAGGTGTAGTTTAGACACTTCTGGGTGGTTATATTTACTCTACTTGTATCCAGGCAGACGATACATATGTTTTTTAAGCACATCATCACCCAAACAAAAACCACACTTGCACCTTGCCATACTTCCTATCCCGAGCTCTATCGAGCTAGACTTCCTGTCCTAGACTTCACCCCACGCAGATGAAAATGTCATGACTGACATAAATCATACAATGAAGAATACAAAAATAATATAAATGCATAAAGAATAAATTTCCATTACACCAGCAAAAACCTTAAGCCCACATCAGCTATGAAGACTGCTTCAGGAGACATAGGAACAGTACTAAAATGAACAACCTACTGGCTTTGGAAAATTAAAAGGGAATTTGCAGGCTAGAAGCTGCCCACAAACTCTATCAGAGATAAAGAAGTGATTACTTGTCAATGGAGAAGGCCACTTGAGCCTTGTTGGAATTGAACCTGGGTCTCCCATATGGGAGAACTAGTGCTCTAACCCCTAGACTACAGCAGATGTGTTGATGCCAGGCTGCCAAAATCTGGTTCTGTGTATTGCTGCCTATGTACAAACTGTTGGCTGGCTGGTAAGGTCAAACTTGCTGTATTATTTGCCCACATAAGCTATGAAGACTGTTTCAGGAGACATAGGAACAGTGATAAAATGAACAACCTACTGGCTTTGGAAAATTAAAAGTGAATTTGCAGGCTAGAAGCTGCCCACAAACTCTATCAGAGATAAAGAAGTGACTACTTGTCAATGAGAAGGCCACTTGAGCCTTGTTGGAATTTAACCTGGGTTTCTCATGCCTATGTACAAACTGTTGGCTGGCTGGTAAAGTCAGAGTCAAACCCACAAATACATGAAAACTATCAGATCTAAAGAATATTTGTTTGCTTCCTTCAAAACCCAAAGACACTGTTGGCATCTGCTGTATTATTTGCTAATTTTATGTCCAGGAATTTTTCTTACATTTGATCTTAAATGTCCAGCAAAATCCTTAAGCCCACATAAGCTATAAAGACTGCTTCAGGAGACATAGGAACAGTGATAAAATAAACAACCTACTGGCTTTGGAAAATTAAAAGTGAATTTGCAGGCTAGAAGCTGCCCACAAACTCTATCAGAGATAAAGAAGTGACTACTTGTCAATGGAGAAGGCCACTTGAGCCTTGTTGGAATTGAACCTGGGTCTCCCATATGGGAGAACTAGTGCTCTAAGCCCTAGACTACAGCAGATGTGTTGATGCCAGGCTGCCAAAATCTGGTTCTGTGTATTGCTGCCTGTGTACAAACTGTTGGCTGGCTGGTAAAGTCAAACTTGCTGTATTATTTGCCCACATAAGCTATGAAGACTGCTTCAGGAGACATAGGAACAGTGATAAAATGAACAACCTACTGGCTTTGGAAAATTAAAAGTGAATTTGCAGGCTAGAAGCTGCCCACAAACTCTATCAGAGATAAAGAAGTGACTACTTGTCAATGGAGAAGGCTACTTGAGCCTTGTTGGAATTTAACCTGGGTTTCTCATGCCTATTTTCAAACTGTTGGATGGCTGGTACAGTCAGAGTAAAACCCACAAATACATAGAAACTATCAGATCTAAAAAAAGATTTGTTTGCTTCTTTCAAAACCCAAATACACTGTTTGCATCTGCTGTATTATTTGCAAATTTTATGTCCAGTACTCTATCTTAAATTTGATCTAAAATGTCCAGCAAAAACCTTAAGCCCACATCAGCTATGAAGACTGCTTCAGGAGACATAGGAACAGTACTAAAATGAACAACCTACTGGCTTTGGAAAATTAAAAGTGAATTTGCAGGCTAGAAGCTGCCCACAAACTCTATCAGAGATAAAGAAGTGACTACTTGTCAATGGAGAAGGCCACTTGAGCCTTGTTGGAATTTAACCTGGGTTTCTCATGCCTATGTTCAAATTGTTGGATGGCTGGTACAGTCAGAGTAAAACCCACAAATACATAGAAACTATCAGATCTAAAGAAGATTTGTTTGCTTCTTTCAAAACCCAAAGACATCGTTTGCATCTGCTGTATTATTTGCTAATTTTATGTCCAGTACTCTATCTTAAATTTGATCTAAAATGTCCAGCAAAAACCTTAAGCCCACATCAGCTATGAAGACTGCTTCAGTATACATAGGAACAGTACTAAAATGAACAACCTACTGGCTTTGGAAAATTAAAAGTGAATTTGCAGGCTAGAAGCTACCCACAAACTCTATCAGAGATAAAGAAGTGACTACTTGTCAATGGAGAAGGGCACTTGAGCCTTGTTGGAATTGAACCTGGGTCTCCCATATGGGAGAACTAGTGCTCTAACCCCTAGACTACAGCAGATGGGTCGATGCCAGGCTGCCAAAATCTGGTTCTGTGTATTGCTGCCTATGTACAAACTGTTGGCTGGCTGGTAAAGTCAAACTTGCTGTATTATTTGCCCACATAAGCTATGAAGACTGCTTCAGGAGACATAGGAACAGTGATAAAATGAACAACCTACTGGCTTTGGAAAATTAAAAGTGAATTTGCAGGCTAGAAGCTGCCCACAAACTATATCAGAGATAAATAAGTGACTACTTGTCAATGGAGAAGGCCACTTGAGCCTTGTTGGAATTTAACCTGGGTTTCTCATGCCTATGTTCAAACTGTTGGATGGCTGGTACAGTCAGAGTAAAACCCACAAATACATAGAAACTATCAGATCTAAAGAAGATTTGTTTGCTTCTTTCAAAACCCAAAGACACTGTTTGCATCTGCTGTATTATTTGCTAATTTTATGTCCAGAACTCTATCTTAAATTTGATCTAAAATTTCCAGCAAAAACCTTAAGCCCACATCAGCTATGAAGACTGCTTCAGGAGACATAGGAACAGTACTAAAATGAACAACCTACTGGCTTTGGAAAATTAAAAGGGAATTTGCAGGCTAGAAGCTGCCCACAAACTCTATCAGAGATAAAGAAGTGATTACTTGTCAATGGAGAAGGCCACTTGAGCCTTGTTGGAATTGAACCTGGGTCTCCCATATGGGAGAACTAGTGCTCTAACCCCTAGACTACAGCAGATGTGTTGATGCCAGGCTGCCAAAATCTGGTTCTGTGTATTGCTGCCTATGTACAAACTGTTGGCTGGCTGGTAAAGTCAAACTTGCTGTATTATTTGCCCACATAAGCTATGAAGACTGCTTCAGGAGACATAGGAACAGTGATTAAATTAACAACCTACTGGCTTTGGAAAGTTAAAAGTGAATTTGCAGGCTAGAAGCTGCCCACAAACTATATCAGAGATAAATAAGTGACTACTTGTCAATGGAGAAGGCCACTTGAGCCTTGTTGGAATTTAACCTGGGTTTCTCATGCCTATGTTCAAACTGTTGGATGGCTGGTACAGTCAGAGTAAAACCCACAAATACATAGAAACTATCAGATCTAAAGAAGATTTGTTTGCTTCTTTCAAAACCCAAAGACACTGTTTGCATCTGCTGTATTATTTGCTAATTTTATGTCCAGTACTCTATCTTAAATTTGATCTAAAATTTCCAGCAAAAACCTTAAGCCCACATCAGCTATGAAGACTGCTTCAGGAGACATAGGAACAGTTCTAAAATGAACAACCTACTGGCTTTGGAAAATTAAAAGTGAATTTGCAGGCTAGAAGCTGCCCACAAACTCTATCAGAGATAAAGAAGTGACTACTTGTCAATGGAGAAGGCTACTTGAGCCTTGTTGGAATTTAACCTGGGTTTCTCATGCCTATTTTCAAACTGTTGGATGGCTGGTACAGTCAGAGTAAAACCCACAAATACATAGAAACTATCAGATCTAAAGAAGATTTGTTTGCTTCTTTCAAAACCCAAATACACTGTTTGCATCTGCTGTATTATTTGCAAATTTTATGTCCAGTACTCTATCTTAAATTTGATCTAAAATGTCCAGCAAAAACCTTAAGCCCACATCAGCTATGAAGACTGCTTCAGGAGACATAGGAACAGTAATAAAATGAACAACCTACTGGCTTTGGAAAATTAAAAGGGAATTTGCAGGCTAGAAGCTGCCCACAAACTCTATCAGAGATAAAGAAGTGACTACTTGTCAATGGAGAAGGCCACTTGAGCCTTGTTGGAATTTAACCTGGGTCGCCCATATGGGAGAACTAGTGCTCTAACCCCTACACTACAGCAGATGTGTTGATGCCAGGCTGCCAAAATCTGGTTCTGTGTATTGCTGCCTATGTACAAACTGTTGGCTGGCTGGTAAAGTCAAACTTGCTGTATTATTTGCCCACATAAGCTATGAAGACTGCTTCAGGAGACATAGGAACAGTGATAAAATGAACAACCTACTGGCTTTGGAAAATTAAAAGTGAATTTGCAGGCTAGAAGCTGCCCACAAACTCTATCAGAGATAAAGAAGTGACTACTTGTCAATGCAGAAGGCTACTTGAGCCTTGTTGGAATTTAACCTGGGTTTCTCATGCCTTTTTTCAAACTGTTGGATGGCTGGTACAGTCAGAGTAAAACCCACAAATACATAGAAACTATCAGATCTAAAGAAGATTTGTTTGCTTCTTTCAAAAACCAAAGACACTGTTTGCATCTGCTGTATTATTAGCACATTTTATGTCCAGTACTCTATCTTAAATTTGATCTAAAATGTCCAGCAAAAACCTTAAGCCCACATCAGCTATGAAGACAGCTTCAGGAGACATAGGAACAGTACTAAAATGAACAACCTACTGGCTTTGGAAAATTAAAAGTGAATTTGCAGGCTAGAAGCTGCCCACAAACTCTATCAGAGATAAAGAAGTGACTACTTGTCAATGGAGAAGGCCACTTGAGCCTTGTTGGAATTGAACCTGGGTCTCCCATATGGGAGAACTAGTGCTCTAACCCCTAGACTACAGCAGATGTGTTGATGCCAGGCTGCCAAAATCTGGTTCTGTGTATTGCTGCCTATGTACAAGCTGTTGGCTGGCTGGTAAAGTCAAACTTGCTGTATTATTTGCCCACATAAGCTATGAAGACTGTTTCAGGAGACATAGGAACAGTGATAAAATGAACAACCTACTGGCTTTGGAAAATTAAAAGTGAATTTGCAGGCTAGAAGCTGCCCACAAACTCTATCAGAGATAAAGAAGTGACTACTTGTCAATGAGAAGGCCACTTGAGCCTTGTTGGAATTTAACCTGGGTTTCTCATGCCTATGTACAAACTGTTGGCTGGCTGGTAAAGTCAGAGTCAAACCCACAAATACATGAAAACTATCAGATCTAAAGAATATTTGTTTGCTTCCTTCAAAACCCAAAGACACTGTTGGCATCTGCTGTATTATTTGCTAATTTTATGTCCAGGAATTTTTCTTACATTTGATCTTAAATGTCCAGCAAAATCCTTAAGCCCACATAAGCTATGAAGACTGCTTCAGGAGACATAGGAACAGTGATAAAATAAACAACCTACTGGCTTTGGAAAATTAAAAGTGAATTTGCAGGCTAGAAGCTGCCCACAAACTCTATCAGAGATAAAGAAGTGACTACTTGTCAATGGAGAAGGCCACTTGAGCCTTGTTGGAATTGAACCTGGGTCTCCCATATGGGAGAACTAGTGCTCTAAGCCCTAGACTACAGCAGATGTGTTGATGCCAGGCTGCCAAAATCTGGTTCTGTGTATTGCTGCCTATGTACAAACTGTTGGCTGGCTGGTAAAGTCAAACTTGCTGTATTATTTGCCCACATAAGCTATGAAGACTGCTTCAGGAGACATAGGAACAGTGATAAAATGAACAACCTACTGGCTTTGGAAAGTTAAAAGTGAATTTGCAGGCTAGAAGCTGCCCACAAACTCTATCAGAGATAAAGAAGTGACTACTTGTCAATGGAGAAGGCTACTTGAGCCTTGTTGGAATTTAACCTGGGTTTCTCATGCCTATTTTCAAACTGTTGGATGGCTGGTACAGTCAGAGTAAAACCCACAAATACATAGAAACTATCAGATCTAAAAAAGATTTGTTTGCTTCTTTCAAAACCCAAATACACTGTTTGCATCTGCTGTATTATTTGCAAATTTTATGTCCAGTACTCTATCTTAAATTTGATCTAAAATGTCCAGCAAAAACCTTAAGCCCACATCAGCTATGAAGACTGCTTCAGGAGACATAGGAACAGTACTAAAATGAACAACCTACTGGCTTTGGAAAATTAAAAGGGAATTTGCAGGCTAGAAGCTGCCCACAAACTCTATCAGAGATAAAGAAGTGACTACTTGTCAATGGAGAAGGCCACTTGAGCCTTGTTGGAATTGAACCTGGGTCTCCCATATGGGAGAACTCGTGCTCTAACCCCTAGACTACAGCAGATGTGTTGATGCCAGGCTGCCAAAATCTGGTTCTGTGTATTGCTGCCTATGTACAAACTGTTGGCTGGCTGGTAAAGTCAAACTTGCTGTATTATTTGCCCACATAAGCTATGAAGACTGCTTCAGGAGACATAGGAACAGTGATAAAATGAACAACCTACTGGCTTTGGAAAATTAAAAGTGAATTTGCAGGCTAGAAGCTGCCCACAAACTCTATCAGAGATAAAGAAGTGACTACTTGTCAATGGAGAAGGCCACTTGAGCCTTGTTGGAATTTAACCTGGGTTTCTCATGCCTATTTTCAAACTGTTGGATGGCTGGTACAGTCAGAGTAAAACCCACAAATACATAGAAACTATCAGATCTAAAGAAGATTTGTTTGCTTCTTTCAAAACCCAAAGACACTGTTTGCATCTGCTGTATTATTTGCTAATTTTATGTCCAGTACTCTATCTTAAATTTGATCTAAAATGTCCAGCAAAAACCTTAAGCCCACATCAGCTATGAAGACTGCTTCAGGAGACATAGGAACAGTACTAAAATGAACAACCTACTGGCTTTGGAAAATTAAAAGTGAATTTGCATGCTAGAAGCTGCCCACAAACTCTATCAGAGATAAAGAAGTGACTACTTGTCAATGCAGAAGGCTACTTGAGCCTTGTTGGAATTTAACCTGGGTTTCTCATGCCTATTTTCAAACTGTTGGATGGCTGGTACAGTCAGAGTAAAACCCACAAATACATAGAAACTATCAGATCTAAAGAAGATTTGTTTGCTTCCTTCAAAACCCAAAGACACTGTTGGCATCTGCTGTATTATTTGCTAATTTTATGTCCAGGAATTTTTCTTACATTTGATCTTAAATGTCCAGCAAAATCCTTAAGCCCACATAAGCTATGAAGACTGCTTCAGGAGACATAGGAACAGTGATAAAATTAACAACCTACTGGCTTTGGAAAATTAAAAGTGAATTTGCAGGCTAGAAGCTGCCCACAAACTCTATCAGAGATAAAGAAGTGACTACTTGTCAATGGAGAAGGCCACTTGAGCCTTGTTGGAATTTAACCTGTGTCTCCCATATGGGAGAACTAGTGCTCTAACCCCTAGACTACAGCAGATGTGTTGATGCCAGGCTGCCAAAATCTGTTTCTGTGTATTGATGCCTATGTACAAACTGTTGGCTGGCTGGTAAAGTCAAACTTGCTGTATTATTTGCCCACATAAGCTATGAAGACTGCTTCAGGAGACATAGGAACAGTGATAAAATGAACAACCTACTGGCTTTGGAAAATTAAAAGTGAATTTGCAGGCTAGAAGCTGCCCACAAACTATATCAGAGATAAAGAAGTGACTACTTGTCAATGGAGAAGGCCACTTGAGCCTTGTTGGAATTTAACCTGGGTTTCTCATGCCTATGTTCAAACTGTTGGATGGCTGGTACAGTCAGAGTAAAACCCACAAATACATAGAAACTATCAGATCTAAAGAAGATTTGTTTGCTTCTTTCAAAACCCAAAGACACTGTTTGCATCTGCTGTATTATTTGCTAATTTTATGTCCAGTACTCTATCTTAAATTTGATCTAAAATTTCCAGCAAAAACCTTAAGCCCACATCAGCTATGAAGACTGCTTCAGGAGACATAGGAACAGTACTAAAATGAACAACCTACTGGCTTTGGAAAATTAAAAGGGAATTTGCAGGCTAGAAGCTGCCCACAAACTCTATCAGAGATAAAGAAGTGATTACTTGTCAATGGAGAAGGCCACTTGAGCCTTGTTGGAATTGAACCTGGGTCTACCATATGGAAGAACTAGTGCTCTAACCCCTAGACTACAGCAGATGTGTTGATGCCAGGCTGCCAAAATCTGGTTCTGTGTATTGCTGCCTATGTACAAACTGTTGGCTGGCTGGTAAAGTCAAACTTGCTGTATTATTTGCCCACATAAGCTATGAAGACTGCTTCAGGAGACATAGGAACAGTGATAAAATGAACAACCTACTGGCTTTGGAAAATTAAAAGTGAATTTGCAGGCTAGAAGCTGCCCACAAACTCTATCAGAGATAAAGAAGTGACTACTTGTCAATGAGAAGGCCACTTGAGCCTTGTTGGAATTTAACCTGGGTTTCTCATGCCTATGTACAAACTGTTGGCTGGCTGGTAAAGTCAGAGTCAAACCCACAAATACATGAAAACTATCAGATCTAAAGAATATTTGTTTGCTTCCTTCAAAACCCAAAGACACTGTTGGCATCTGCTGTATTATTTGCTAATTTTATGTCCAGGAATTTTTCTTACATTTGATCTTAAATGTCCAGCAAAATCCTTAAGCCCACATAAGCTATGAAGACTGCTTCAGGAGACATAGGAACAGTGATAAAATAAACAACCTACTGGCTTTGGAAAATTAAAAGTGAATTTGCAGGCTAGAAGCTGCCCACAAACTCTATCAGAGATAAAGAAGTGACTACTTGTCAATGGAGAAGGCCACTTGAGCCTTGTTGGAATTGAACCTGGGTCTCCCATATGGGAGAACTCGTGCTCTAACCCCTAGACTACAGCAGATGTGTTGATGCCAGGCTGCCAAAATCTGGTTCTGTGTATTGCTGCCTATGTACAAACTGTTGGCTGGCTGGTAAAGTCAAACTTGCTGTATTATTTGCCCACATAAGCTATGAAGACTGCTTCAGGAGACATAGGAACAGTACTAAAATGAACAACCTACTGGCTTTGGAAAATTAAAAGTGAATTTGCAGGCTAGAAGCTGCCCACAAACTATATCAGAGATAAAGAAGTGACTACTTGTCAATGGAGAAGGCCACTTGAGCCTTGTTGGAATTTAACCTGGGTTTCTCATGCCTATGTTCAAACTGTTGGTTGGCTGGTACAGTCAGAGTAAAACCCACAAATACATAGAAACTATCAGATCTAAAGAAGATTTGTTTGCTTCTTTCAAAACCCAAAGACATCGTTTGCATCTGCTGTATTATTTGCTAATTTTATGTCCAGTACTCTATCTTAAATTTGATCTAAAATGTCCAGCAAAAACCTTAAGCCCACATCAGCTATGAAGACTGCTTCAGTATACATAGGAACAGTACTAAAATGAACAACCTACTGGCTTTGGAAAATTAAAAGTGAATTTGCAGGCTAGAAGCTGCCCACAAACTCTATCAGAGATAAAGAAGTGACTACTTGTCAATGGAGAAGGCTACTTGAGCCTTGTTGGAATTGAACCTGGGTCTCCCATATGGGAGAACTAGTGCTCTAACCCCTAGACTACAGCAGATGTGTTGATGCCAGGCTGCCAAAATCTGTTTCTGTGTATTGATGCCTATGTACAAACTGTTGGCTGGCTCGTAAAGTCAAACTTGCTGTATTATTTGCCCACATAAGCTATGAAGACTGCTTCAGGAGACATAGGAACAGTGATAAAATGAACAACCTACTGGCTTTGGAAAATTAAAAGTGAATTTGCAGGCTAGAAGCTGCCCACAAACTATATCAGAGATAAAGAAGTGACTACTTGTCAATGGAGAAGGCCACTTGAGCCTTGTTGGAATTTAACCTGGGTTTCTCATGCCTATGTTCAAACTGTTGGATGGCTGGTACAGTCAGAGTAAAACCCACAAATACATAGAAACTATCAGATCTAAAGAAGATTTGTTTGCTTCTTTCAAAACCCAAAGACACTGTTTGCATCTGCTGTATTATTTGCTAATTTTATGTCCAGTACTCTATCTTAAATTTGATCTAAAATTTCCAGCAAAAACCTTAAGCCCACATCAGCTATGAAGACTGCTTCTGGAGACATAGGAACAGTACTAAAATGAACAACCTACTGGCTTTGGAAAATTAAAAGGGAATTTGCAGGCTAGAAGCTGCCCACAAACTCTATCAGAGATAAAGAAGTGATTACTTGTCAATGGAGAAGGCCACTTGAGCCTTGTTGGAATTGAACCTGGGTCTCCCATATGGGAGAACTAGTGCTCTAACCCCTAGACTACAGCAGATGTGTTGATGCCAGGCTGCCAAAATCTGGTTCTGTGTATTGCTGCCTATGTACAAACTGTTGGCTGGCTGGTAAAGTCAAACTTGCTGTATTATTTGCCCACATAAGCTATGAAGACTGCTTCAGGAGACATAGGAACAGTGATAAAATGAACAACCTACTGGCTTTGGAAAATTAAAAGTGAATTTGCAGGCTAGAAGCTGCCCACAAACTCTATCAGAGATAAAGAAGTGACTACTTGTCAATGAGAAGGCCACTTGAGCCTTGTTGGAATTTAACCTGGGTTTCTCATGCCTATGTACAAACTGTTGGCTGGCTGGTAAAGTCAGAGTCAAACCCACAAATACATGAAAACTATCAGATCTAAAGAATATTTGTTTGCTTCCTTCAAAACCCAAAGACACTGTTGGCATCTGCTGTATTATTTGCTAATTTTATGTCCAGGAATTTTTCTTACATTTGATCTTAAATGTCCAGCAAAATCCTTAAGCCCACATAAGCTATGAAGACTGCTTCAGGAGACATAGGAACAGTGATAAAATAAACAACCTACTGGCTTTGGAAAATTAAAAGTGAATTTGCAGGCTAGAAGCTGCCCACAAACTCTATCAGAGATAAAGAAGTGACTACTTGTCAATGGAGAAGGCCACTTGAGCCTTGTTGGAATTGAACCTGGGTCTCCCATATGGGAGAACTAGTGCTCTAAGCCCTAGACTACAGCAGATGTGTTGATGCCAGGCTGCCAAAATCTGGTTCTGTGTATTGCTGCCTGTGTACAAACTGTTGGCTGGCTGGTAAAGTCAAACTTGCTGTATTATTTGCCCACATAAGCTATGAAGACTGCTTCAGGAGACATAGGAACAGTGATAAAATGAACAACCTACTGGCTTTGGAAAATTAAAAGTGAATTTGCAGGCTAGAAGCTGCCCACAAACTCTATCAGAGATAAAGAAGTGACTACTTGTCAATGGAGAAGGCTACTTGAGCCTTGTTGGAATTTAACCTGGGTTTCTCATGCCTATTTTCAAACTGTTGGATGGCTGGTACAGTCAGAGTAAAACCCACAAATACATAGAAACTATCAGATCTAAAAAAGATTTGTTTGCTTCTTTCAAAACCCAAATACACTGTTTGCATCTGCTGTATTATTTGCAAATTTTATGTCCAGTACTCTATCTTAAATTTGATCTAAAATGTCCAGCAAAAACCTTAAGCCCACATCAGCTATGAAGACTGCTTCAGGAGACATAGGAACAGTACTAAAATGAACAACCTACTGGCTTTGGAAAATTAAAAGTGAATTTGCAGGCTAGAAGCTGCCCACAAACTCTATCAGAGATAAAGAAGTGACTACTTGTCAATGGAGAAGGCCACTTGAGCCTTGTTGGAATTTAACCTGGGTTTCTCATGCCTATGTTCAAACTGTTGGATGGCTGGTACAGTCAGAGTAAAACCCACAAATACATAGAAACTATCAGATCTAAAGAAGATTTGTTTGCTTCTTTCAAAACCCAAAGACACTGTTTGCATCTGCTGTATTATTTGCTAATTTTATGTCCAGTACTCTATCTTAAATTTGATCTAAAATTTCCAGCAAAAACCTTAAGCCCACATCAGCTATGAAGACTGCTTCAGGAGACATAGGAACAGTACTAAAATGAACAACCTACTGGCTTTGGAAAATTAAAAGGGAATTTGCAGGCTAGAAGCTGCCCACAAACTCTATCAGAGATAAAGAAGTGATTACTTGTCAATGGAGAAGGCCACTTGAGCCTTGTTGGAATTGAACCTGGGTCTCCCATATGGGAGAACTAGTGCTCTAACCCCTAGACTACAGCAGATGTGTTGATGCCAGGCTGCCAAAATCTGGTTCTGTGTATTGCTGCCTATGTACAAACTGTTGGCTGGCTGGTAAAGTCAAACTTGCTGTATTATTTGCCCACATAAGCTATGAAGACTGCTTCAGGAGACATAGGAACAGTGATAAAATGAACAACCTACTGGCTTTGGAAAATTAAAAGTGAATTTGCAGGCTAGAAGCTGCCCACAAACTCTATCAGAGATAAAGAAGTGACTACTTGTCAATGGAGAAGGCTACTTGAGCCTTGTTGGAATTTAACCTGGGTTTCTCATGCCTATTTTCAAACTGTTGGATGGCTGGTACAGTCAGAGTAAAACCCACAAATACATAGAAACTATCAGATCTAAAGAAGATTTGTTTGCTTCTTTCAAAACCCAAAGACACTGTTTGCATCTGCTGTATTATTTGCTAATTTTATGTCCAGTACTCTATCTTAAATTTGATCTAAAATGTCCAGCAAAAACCTTAAGCCCACATCAGCTATGAAGACTGCTTCAGGAGACATAGGAACAGTACTAAAATGAACAACCTACTGGCTTTGGAAAATTAAAAGTGAATTTGCATGCTAGAAGCTGCCCACAAACTCTATCAGAGATAAAGAAGTGACTACTTGTCAATGCAGAAGGCTACTTGAGCCTTGTTGGAATTTAACCTGGGTTTCTCATGCCTATTTTCAAACTGTTGGATGGCTGGTACAGTCAGAGTAAAACCCACAAATACATAGAAGCTATCAGATCTAAAGAAGATTTGTTTGCTTCCTTCAAAACCCAAAGACACTGTTGGCATCTGCTGTATTATTTGCTAATTTTATGTCCAGGAATTTTTCTTACATTTGATCTTAAATGTCCAGCAAAATCCTTAAGCCCACATAAGCTATGAAGACTGCTTCAGGAGACATAGGAACAGTGATAAAATTAACAACCTACTGGCTTTGGAAAATTAAAAGTGAATTTGCAGGCTAGAAGCTGCCCACAAACTCTATCAGAGATAAAGAAGTGACTACTTGTCAATGGAGAAGGCCACTTGAGCCTTGTTGGAATTTAACCTGTGTCTCCCATATGGGAGAACTAGTGCTCTAACCCCTAGACTACAGCAGATGTGTTGATGCCAGGCTGCCAAAATCTGTTTCTGTGTATTGATGCCTATGTACAAACTGTTGGCTGGCTGGTAAAGTCAAACTTGCTGTATTATTTGCCCACATAAGCTATGAAGACTGCTTCAGGAGACATAGGAACAGTGATAAAATGAACAACCTACTGGCTTTGGAAAATTAAAAGTGAATTTGCAGGCTAGAAGCTGCCCACAAACTCTATCAGAGATAAAGAAGTGACTACTTGTCAATGCAGAAGGCTACTTGAGCCTTGTTGGAATTTAACCTGGGTTTCTCATGCCTTTTTTCAAACTGTTGGATGGCTGGTACAGTCAGAGTAAAACCCACAAATACATAGAAACTATCAGATCTAAAGAAGATTTGTTTGCTTCTTTCAAAAACCAAAGACACTGTTTGCATCTGCTGTATTATTAGCAAATTTTATGTCCAGTACTCTATCTTAAATTTGATCTAAAATGTCCAGCAAAAACCTTAAGCCCACATCAGCTATGAAGACTGCTTCAGGAGACATAGGAACAGTACTAAAATGAACAACCTACTGGCTTTGGAAAATTAAAAGTGAATTTGCAGGCTAGAAGCTGCCCACAAACTCTATCAGAGATAAAGGAGTGACTACTTGTCAATGGAGAAGGCCACTTGAGCCTTGTTGGAATTGAACCTGGGTCTCCCATATGGGAGAACTAGTGCTCTAACCCCTAGACTACAGCAGATGTATTGATACCGGGCTGCCAAAATCTGGTTCTGTGTATTGCTGCCTATGTACAAGCTGTTGGCTGGCTGGTAAAGTCAAACTTGCTGTATTATTTGCCCACATAAGCTATGAAGACTGTTTCAGGAGACATAGGAACAGTGATAAAATGAACAACCTACTGGCTTTGGAAAATTAAAAGTGAATTTGCAGGCTAGAAGCTGCCCACAAACTCTATCAGAGATAAAGAAGTGACTACTTGTCAATGAGAAGGCCACTTGAGCCTTGTTGGAATTTAACCTGGGTTTCTCATGCCTATTTTCAAACTGTTGGCTGGCTGGTAAAGTCAGAGTCAAACCCACAAATACATGAAAACTATCAGATCTAAAGAATATTTGTTTGCTTCCTTCAAAACCCAAAGACACTGTTGGCATCTGCTGTATTATTTGCTAATTTTATGTCCAGGAATTTTTCTTACATTTGATCTTAAATGTCCAGCAAAGTCCTTAAGCCCACATAAGCTATGAAGACTGCTTCAGGAGACATAGGAACAGTGATAAAATAAACAACCTACTGGCTTTGGAAAATTAAAAGTGAATTTGCAGGCTAGAAGCTGCCCACAAACTCTATCAGAGATAAAGAAGTGACTACTTGTCAATGGAGAAGGCCACTTGAGCCTTGTTGGAATTGAACCTGGGTCTCCCATATGGGAGAACTAGTGCTCTAACCCCTAGACTACAGCAGATGTGTTGATGCCAGGCTGCCAAAATCTGGTTCTGTGTATTGCTGCCTATGTACAAACTGTTGGCTGGCTGGTAAAGTCAAACTTGCTGTATTATTTGCCCACATAAGCTATGAAGACTGCTTCAGGAGACATAGGAACAGTGATAAAATGAACAACCTACTGGCTTTGGAAAATTAAAAGTGAATTTGCAGGCTAGAAGCTGCCCACAAACTCTATCAGAGATAAAGAAGTGACTACTTGTCAATGCAGAAGGCTACTTGAGCCTTGTTGGAATTTAACCTGGGTTTCTCATGCCTATTTTCAAACTGTTGGATGGCTGGTACAGTCAGAGTAAAACCCACAAATACATAGAAACTATCAGATCTAAAGAAGATTTGTTTGCTTCTTTCAAAACCCAAAGACACTGTTTGCATCTGCTGTATTATTAGCTAATTTTATGTCCAGTACTCTATCTTAAATTTGATCTAAAATGTCCAGCAAAAACCTTAAGCCCACATCAGCTATGAAGACTACTTCAGGAGACATAGGAACAGTACTAAAATGAACAACCTACTGGCTTTGGAAAATTAAAACTGAATTTGCAGGCTAGAAGCTGCCCACAAACTCTATCAGAGATAAAGAAGTGACTACTTGTCAATGCAGAAGGCTACTTGAGCCTTGTTGGAATTTAACCTGGGTTTCTCATGCCTATTTTCAAACTGTTGGATGGCTGGTACAGTCAGAGTAAAACCCACAAATACATAGAAACTATCAGATCTAAAGAAGATTTGTTTGCTTCTTTCAAAACCCAAAGACACTGTTTGCATCTGCTGTATTATTAGCAAATTTTATGTCCAGTACTCTATCTTAAATTTGATCTAAAATGTCCAGCAAAAACCTTAAGCCCACATCAGCTATGAAGACTGCTTCAGGAGACATAGGAACAGTACTAAAATGAACAACCTACTGGCTTTGGAAAATTAAAACTGAATTTGCAGGCTAGAAGCTGCCCACAAACTCTATCAGAGATAAAGAAGTGACTACTTGTCAATGAGAAGGCCACTTGAGCCTTGTTGGAATTTAACCTGGGTTTCTCATGCCTATGTACAAACTGTTGGCTGGCTGGTAAAGTCAGAGTCAAACCCACAAATACATGAAAACTATCAGATCTAAAGAATATTTGTTTGCTTCCTTCAAAACCCAAAGACACTGTTGGCATCTGCTGTATTATTTGCTAATTTTATGTCCAGGAATTTTTCTTACATTTTGCAGGCTAGAAGCTGCCCACAAACTCTATCAGAGATAAAGAAGTGACTACTTGTCAATGGAGAAGGCCACTTGAGCCTTGTTGGAATTGAACCTGGGTCTCCCATATGGGAGAACTAGTGCTCTAACCCCTAGACTACAGCAGATGTGTTGATGCCAGGCTGCCAAAATCTGGTTCTGTGTATTGCTGCCTATGTACAAACTGTTGGCTGGCTGGTAAAGTCAAACTTGCTGTATTATTTGCCCACATAAGCTATGAAGACTGCTTCAGGAGACATAGGAACAGTGATAAAATGAACAACCTACTGGCTTTGGAAAATTAAAAGTGAATTTGCAGGCTAGAAGCTGCCCACAAACTCTATCAGAGATAAAGAAGTGACTACTTGTCAATGCAGAAGGCTACTTGAGCCTTGTTGGAATTTAACCTGGGTTTCTCATGCCTATTTTCAAACTGTTGGATGGCTGGTACAGTCAGAGTAAAACCCACAAATACATAGAAACTATCAGATCTAAAGAAGATTTGTTTGCTTCTTTCAAAACCCAAAGACACTGTTTGCATCTGCTGTATTATTAGCAAATTTTATGTCCAGTACTCTATCTTAAATTTGATCTAAAATGTCCAGCAAAAACCTTAAGCCCACATCAGCTATGAAGACTACTTCAGGAGACATAGGAACAGTACTAAAATGAACAACCTACTGGCTTTGGAAAATTAAAACTGAATTTGCAGGCTAGAAGCTGCCCACAAACTCTATCAGAGATAAAGAAGTGACTACTTGTCAATGCAGAAGGCTACTTGAGCCTTGTTGGAATTTAACCTGGGTTTCTCATGCCTATTTTCAAACTGTTGGATGGCTGGTACAGTCAGAGTAAAACCCACAAATACATAGAAACTATCAGATCTAAAGAAGATTTGTTTGCTTCTTTCAAAACCCAAAGACACTGTTTGCATCTGCTGTATTATTAGCAAATTTTATGTCCAGTACTCTATCTTAAATTTGATCTAAAATGTCCAGCAAAAACCTTAAGCCCACATCAGCTATGAAGACTGCTTCAGGAGACATAGGAACAGTACTAAAATGAACAACCTACTGGCTTTGGAAAATTAAAACTGAATTTGCAGGCTAGAAGCTGCCCACAAACTCTATCAGAGATAAAGAAGTGACTACTTGTCAATGAGAAGGCCACTTGAGCCTTGTTGGAATTTAACCTGGGTTTCTCATGCCTATGTACAAACTGTTGGCTGGCTGGTAAAGTCAGAGTCAAACCCACAAATACATGAAAACTATCAGATCTAAAGAATATTTGTTTGCTTCCTTCAAAACCCAAAGACACTGTTGGCATCTGCTGTATTATTTGCTAATTTTATGTCCAGGAATTTTTCTTACATTTGATCTTAAATGTCCAGCAAAATCCTTAAGCCCACATAAGCTATGAAGACTGCTTCAGGAGACATAGGAACAGTGATAAAATAAACAACCTACTGGCTTTGGAAAATTAAAAGTGAATTTGCAGGCTAGAAGCTGCCCACAAACTCTATCAGAGATAAAGAAGTGACTACTTGTCAATGGAGAAGGCCACTTGAGCCTTGTTGGAATTGAACCTGGGTCTCCCATATGGGAGAACTAGTGCTCTAACCCCTAGACTACAGCAGATGTGTTGATGCCAGGCTGCCAAAATCTGGTTCTGTGTATTGCTGCCTATGTACAAACTGTTGGCTGGCTGGTAAAGTCAAACTTGCTGTATTATTTGCCCACATAAGCTATGAAGACTGCTTCAGGAGACATAGGAACAGTGATAAAATGAACAACCTACTGGCTTTGGAAAATTAAAAGTGAATTTGCAGGCTAGAAGCTGCCCACAAACTCTATCAGAGATAAAGAAGTGACTACTTGTCAATGCAGAAGGCTACTTGAGCCTTGTTGGAATTTAACCTGGGTTTCTCATGCCTATTTTCAAACTGTTGGATGGCTGGTACAGTCAGAGTAAAACCCACAAATACATAGAAACTATCAGATCTAAAGAAGATTTGTTTGCTTCTTTCAAAACCCAAAGACACTGTTTGCATCTGCTGTATTATTAGCAAATTTTATGTCCAGTACTCTATCTTAAATTTGATCTAAAATGTCCAGCAAAAACCTTAAGCCCACATCAGCTATGAAGACTACTTCAGGAGACATAGGAACAGTACTAAAATGAACAACCTACTGGCTTTGGAAAATTAAAACTGAATTTGCAGGCTAGAAGCTGCCCACAAACTCTATCAGAGATAAAGAAGTGACTACTTGTCAATGCAGAAGGCTACTTGAGCCTTGTTGGAATTTAACCTGGGTTTCTCATGCCTATTTTCAAACTGTTGGATGGCTGGTACAGTCAGAGTAAAACCCACAAATACATAGAAACTATCAGATCTAAAGAAGATTTGTTTGCTTCTTTCAAAACCCAAAGACACTGTTTGCATCTGCTGTATTATTAGCAAATTTTATGTCCAGTACTCTATCTTAAATTTGATCTAAAATGTCCAGCAAAAACCTTAAGCCCACATCAGCTATGAAGACTGCTTCAGGAGACATAGGAACAGTACTAAAATGAACAACCTACTGGCTTTGGAAAATTAAAACTGAATTTGCAGGCTAGAAGCTGCCCACAAACTCTATCAGAGATAAAGAAGTGACTACTTGTCAATGAGAAGGCCACTTGAGCCTTGTTGGAATTTAACCTGGGTTTCTCATGCCTATGTACAAACTGTTGGCTGGCTGGTAAAGTCAGAGTCAAACCCACAAATACATGAAAACTATCAGATCTAAAGAATATTTGTTTGCTTCCTTCAAAACCCAAAGACACTGTTGGCATCTGCTGTATTATTTGCTAATTTTATGTCCAGGAATTTTTCTTACATTTGATCTTAAATGTCCAGCAAAATCCTTAAGCCCACATAAGCTATGAAGACTGCTTCAGGAGACATAGGAACAGTGATAAAATAAACAACCTACTGGCTTTGGAAAATTAAAAGTGAATTTGCAGGCTAGAAGCTGCCCACAAACTCTATCAGAGATAAAGAAGTGACTACTTGTCAATGGAGAAGGCCACTTGAGCCTTGTTGGAATTGAACCTGGGTCTCCCATATGGGAGAACTAGTGCTCTAAGCCCTAGACTACAGCAGATGTGTTGATGCCAGGCTGCCAAAATCTGGTTCTGTGTATTGCTGCCTATGTACAAACTGTTGGCTGGCTGGTAAAGTCAAACTTGCTGTATTATTTGCCCACATAAGCTATGAAGACTGCTTCAGGAGACATAGGAACAGTGATAAAATGAACAACCTACTGGCTTTGGAAAATTAAAAGTGAATTTGCAGGCTAGAAGCTGCCCACAAACTCTATCAGAGATAAAGAAGTGACTACTTGTCAATGGAGAAGGCTACTTGAGCCTTGTTGGAATTTAATCTGGGTTTCTCATGCCTATGTTCAAACTGTTGGATGGCTGGTACAGTCAGAGTAAAACCCACAAATACATAGAAACTATCAGATCTAAAGAAGATTTGTTTGCTTCTTTCAAAACCCAAAGACACTGTTTGCATCTGCTGTATTATTTGCTAATTTTATGTCCAGTACTCTATCTTAAATTTGATCTAAAATGTCCAGCAAAAACCTTAAGCCCACATCAGCTATGAAGACTGCTTCAGGAGACATAGGAACAGTACTAAAATGAACAACCTACTGGCTTTGGAAAATTAAAAGGGAATTTCCAGGCTAGAAGCTGCCCACAAACTCTATCAGAGAAAAAAAAGTGACTACTTGTCAATGGAGAAGGCCACTTGAGCCTTGTTGGAATTTAACCTGGGTCTCCCATATGGGAGAACTAGTGCTCTAACCCCTAGACTACAGCAGATGTGTTGATGCCAGGCTGCCAAAATCTGGTTCTGTGTATTGCTGCCTATGTACAAACTGTTGGCTGGCTGGTAAAGTCAAACTTGCTGTATTATTTGCCCACATAAGCTATGAAGACTGCTTCAGGAGACATAGGAACAGTGATAAAATGAACAACCTACTGGCTTTGGAAAATTAAAAGTGAATTTGCAGGCTAGAAGCTGCCCACAAACTCTATCAGAGATAAAGAAGTGACTACTTGTCAATGGAGAAGGCTACTTGAGCCTTGTTGGAATTTAACCTGGGTTTCTCATGCCTATTTTCAAACTGTTGGATGGCTGGTACAGTCAGAGTAAAACCCACAAATACATAGAAACTATCAGATCTAAAGAAGATTTGTTTGCTTCCTTCAAAACCCAAAGACACTGTTGGCATCTGCTGTATTATTTGCTAATTTTATGTCCAGGAATTTTTCTTACATTTGATCTTAAATGTCCAGCAAAATCCTTAAGCCCACATAAGCTATGAAGACTGCTTCAGGAGACATAGGAACAGTGATAAAATTAACAACCTACTGGCTTTGGAAAATTAAAAGTGAATTTGCAGGCTAGAAGCTGCCCACAAACTCTATCAGAGATAAAGAAGTGACTACTTGTCAATGGAGAAGGCCACTTGAGCCTTGTTGGAATTTAACCTGGGTCTCCCATATGGGAGAACTAGTGCTCTAACCCGTAGACTACAGCAGATGTGTTGATGCCAGGCTGCCAAAATCTGGTTCTGTGTATTGCTGCCTATGTACAAACTGTTGGCTGGTTGGTAAAGTCAAACTTGCTGTATTATTTGCCCACATAAGCTATGAAGACTGCTTCAGGAGACATAGGAACAGTGATAAAATGAACAACCTACTGGCTTTGGAAAATTAAAAGTGAATTTGCAGGCTAGAAGCTGCCCACAAACTCTATCAGAGATAAAGAAGTGACTACTTGTCAATGGAGAAGGCCACTTGAGCCTTGTTGGAATTTAACCTGGGTTTCTCATGCCTATGTTCAAACTGTTGGATGGCTGGTACAGTCAGAGTAAAACCCACAAATACATAGAACCTATCAGATCTAAAGAAGATTTGTTTGCTTCTTTCAAAACCCAAAGACGCTGTTTGCATCTGCTGTATTATTTGCTAATTTTATGTCCAGTACTCTATCTTAAATTTGATCTAAAATGTCCAGCAAAAACCTTAAGCCCACATCAGCTATGAAGACTGCTTCAGGAGACATAGGTACAGTACTAAAATGAACAACCTACTGGCTTTGGAAAATTAAAAGTGAATTTGCAGGCTAGAAGCTGCCCACAAACTCTATCAGAGATAAAGAAGTGACTACTTGTCAATGGAGAAGGCCACTTGAGCCTTGTTGGAATTGAACCTGGGTCTCCCATATGGGAGAACTAGTGCTCTAACCCCTAGACTACAGCAGATGTGTTGATGCCAGGCTGCCAAAATCTGGTTCTGTGTATTGCTGCCTATGTACAAACTGTTGGCTGGCTGGTAAAGTCAAACTTGCTGTATTATTTGCCCACATAAGCTATGAAGACTGCTTCAGGAGACATAGGAACAGTGATAAAATGAACAACCTACTGGCTTTGGAAAATTAAAAGTGAATTTGCAGGCTAGAAGCTGCCCACAAACTCTATCAGAGATAAAGAAGTGACTACTTGTCAATGCAGAAGGCTACTTGAGCCTTGTTGGAATTTAACCTGGGTTTCTCATGCCTATTTTCAAACTGTTGGATGGCTGGTACAGTCAGAGTAAAACCCACAAATACATAGAAACTATCAGATCTAAAGAAGATTTGTTTGCTTCTTTCAAAACCCAAAGACACTGTTTGCATCTGCTGTATTATTAGCAAATTTTATGTCCAGTACTCTATCTTAAATTTGATCTAAAATGTCCAGCAAAAACCTTAAGCCCACATCAGCTATGAAGACTACTTCAGGAGACATAGGAACAGTACTAAAATGAACAACCTACTGGCTTTGGAAAATTAAAACTGAATTTGCAGGCTAGAAGCTGCCCACAAACTCTATCAGAGATAAAGAAGTGACTACTTGTCAATGCAGAAGGCTACTTGAGCCTTGTTGGAATTTAACCTGGGTTTCTCATGCCTATTTTCAAACTGTTGGATGGCTGGTACAGTCAGAGTAAAACCCACAAATACATAGAAACTATCAGATCTAAAGAAGATTTGTTTGCTTCTTTCAAAACCCAAAGACACTGTTTGCATCTGCTGTATTATTAGCAAATTTTATGTCCAGTACTCTATCTTAAATTTGATCTAAAATGTCCAGCAAAAACCTTAAGCCCACATCAGCTATGAAGACTGCTTCAGGAGACATAGGAACAGTACTAAAATGAACAACCTACTGGCTTTGGAAAATTAAAACTGAATTTGCAGGCTAGAAGCTGCCCACAAACTCTATCATAGATAAAGAAGTGACTACTTGTCAATGAGAAGGCCACTTGAGCCTTGTTGGAATTTAACCTGGGTTTCTCATGCCTATGTACAAACTGTTGGCTGGCTGGTAAAGTCAGAGTCAAACCCACAAATACATGAAAACTATCAGATCTAAAGAATATTTGTTTGCTTCCTTCAAAACCCAAAGACACTGTTGGCATCTGCTGTATTATTTGCTAATTTTATGTCCAGGAATTTTTCTTACATTTGATCTTAAATGTCCAGCAAAATCCTTAAGCCCACATAAGCTATGAAGACTGCTTCAGGAGACATAGGAACAGTGATAAAATAAACAACCTACTGGCTTTGGAAAATTAAAAGTGAATTTGCAGGCTAGAAGCTGCCCACAAACTCTATCAGAGATAAAGAAGTGACTACTTGTCAATGGAGAAGGCCACTTGAGCCTTGTTGGAATTGAACCTGGGTCTCCCATATGGGAGAACTAGTGCTCTAAGCCCTAGACTACAGCAGATGTGTTGATGCCAGGCTGCCAAAATCTGGTTCTGTGTATTGCTGCCTATGTACAAACTGTTGGCTGGCTGGTAAAGTCAAACTTGCTGTATTATTTGCCCACATAAGCTATGAAGACTGCTTCAGGAGACATAGGAACAGTGATAAAATGAACAACCTACTGGCTTTGGAAAATTAAAAGTGAATTTGCAGGCTAGAAGCTGCCCACAAACTCTATCAGAGATAAAGAAGTGACTACTTGTCAATGGAGAAGGCTACTTGAGCCTTGTTGGAATTTAATCTGGGTTTCTCATGCCTATGTTCAAACTGTTGGATGGCTGGTACAGTCAGAGTAAAACCCACAAATACATAGAAACTATCAGATCTAAAGAAGATTTGTTTGCTTCTTTCAAAACCCAAAGACACTGTTTGCATCTGCTGTATTATTTGCTAATTTTATGTCCAGTACTCTATCTTAAATTTGATCTAAAATGTCCAGCAAAAACCTTAAGCCCACATCAGCTATGAAGACTGCTTCAGGAGACATAGGAACAGTACTAAAATGAACAACCTACTGGCTTTGGAAAATTAAAAGGGAATTTCCAGGCTAGAAGCTGCCCACAAACTCTATCAGAGAAAAAAAAGTGACTACTTGTCAATGGAGAAGGCCACTTGAGCCTTGTTGGAATTTAACCTGGGTCTCCCATATGGGAGAACTAGTGCTCTAACCCCTAGACTACAGCAGATGTGTTGATGCCAGGCTGCCAAAATCTGGTTCTGTGTATTGCTGCCTATGTACAAACTGTTGGCTGGCTGGTAAAGTCAAACTTGCTGTATTATTTGCCCACATAAGCTATGAAGACTGCTTCAGGAGACATAGGAACAGTGATAAAATGAACAACCTACTGGCTTTGGAAAATTAAAAGTGAATTTGCAGGCTAGAAGCTGCCCACAAACTCTATCAGAGATAAAGAAGTGACTACTTGTCAATGGAGAAGGCTACTTGAGCCTTGTTGGAATTTAACCTGGGTTTCTCATGCCTATTTTCAAACTGTTGGATGGCTGGTACAGTCAGAGTAAAACCCACAAATACATAGAAACTATCAGATCTAAAGAAGACTTGTTTGCTTCTTTCAAAACCCAAATACACTGTTTGCATCTGCTGTATTATTTGCAAATTTTATGTCCAGTACTCTATCTTAAATTTGATCTAAAATGTCCAGCAAAAACCTTAAGCCCACATCAGCTATGAAGACTGCTTCAGGAGACATAGGAACAGTACTAAAATGAACAACCTACTGGCTTTGGAAAATTAAAAGTGAATTTGCAGGCTAGAAGCTGCCCACAAACTCTATCAGAGATAAAGAAGTGACTACTTGTCAATGGAGAAGGCCACTTGAGCCTTGTTGGAATTTAACCTGGGTCTCCCATATGGGAGAACTAGTGCTCTAACCCCTAGACTACAGCAGATGTGTTGATGCCAGGCTGCCAAAATCTGGTTCTGTGTATTGCTGCCTATGTACAAACTGTTGGCTGGCTGGTAAAGTCAAACTTGCTGTATTATTTGCCCACATAAGCTATGAAGACTGCTTCAGGAGACATAGGAACAGTGATAAAATGAACAACCTACTGGCTTTGGAAAATTAAAAGTGAATTTGCAGGCTAGAAGCTGCCCAAAAACTCTATCAGAGATAAAGAAGTGACTTCTTGTCAATGGAGAAGGCTACTTGAGCCTTGTTGGAATTTAACCTGGGTTTCTCATGCCTATTTTCAAACTGTTGGATGGCTGGTACAGTCAGAGTAAAACCCACAAATACATAGAAACTATCAGATCTAAAGAAGATTTGTTTGCTTCTTTCAAAACCCAAAGACACTGTTTGCATCTGCTGTATTATTAGCAAATTTTATGTCCAGTACTCTATCTTAAATTTGATCTAAAATGTCCAGCAAAAACCTTAAGCCCACATCAGCTATGAAGACTACTTCAGGAGACATAGGAACAGTACTAAAATGAACAACCTACTGGCTTTGGAAAATTAAAACTGAATTTGCAGGCTAGAAGCTGCCCACAAACTCTATCAGAGATAAAGAAGTGACTACTTGTCAATGCAGAAGGCTACTTGAGCCTTGTTGGAATTTAACCTGGGTTTCTCATGCCTATTTTCAAACTGTTGGATGGCTGGTACAGTCAGAGTAAAACCCACAAATACATAGAAACTATCAGATCTAAAGAAGATTTGTTTGCTTCTTTCAAAACCCAAAGACACTGTTTGCATCTGCTGTATTATTAGCAAATTTTATGTCCAGTACTCTATCTTAAATTTGATCTAAAATGTCCAGCAAAAACCTTAAGCCCACATCAGCTATGAAGACTGCTTCAGGAGACATAGGAACAGTACTAAAATGAACAACCTACTGGCTTTGGAAAATTAAAACTGAATTTGCAGGCTAGAAGCTGCCCACAAACTCTATCAGAGATAAAGAAGTGACTACTTGTCAATGAGAAGGCCACTTGAGCCTTGTTGGAATTTAACCTGGGTTTCTCATGCCTATGTACAAACTGTTGGCTGGCTGGTAAAGTCAGAGTCAAACCCACAAATACATGAAAACTATCAGATCTAAAGAATATTTGTTTGCTTCCTTCAAAACCCAAAGACACTGTTGGCATCTGCTGTATTATTTGCTAATTTTATGTCCAGGAATTTTTCTTACATTTGATCTTAAATGTCCAGCAAAATCCTTAAGCCCACATAAGCTATGAAGACTGCTTCAGGAGACATAGGAACAGTGATAAAATAAACAACCTACTGGCTTTGGAAAATTAAAAGTGAATTTGCAGGCTAGAAGCTGCCCACAAACTCTATCAGAGATAAAGAAGTGACTACTTGTCAATGGAGAAGGCCACTTGAGCCTTGTTGGAATTGAACCTGGGTCTCCCATATGGGAGAACTAGTGCTCTAACCCCTAGACTACAGCAGATGTGTTGATGCCAGGCTGCCAAAATCTGGTTCTGTGTATTGCTGCCTATGTACAAACTGTTGGCTGGCTGGTAAAGTCAAACTTGCTGTATTATTTGCCCACATAAGCTATGAAGACTGCTTCAGGAGACATAGGAACAGTGATAAAATGAACAACCTACTGGCTTTGGAAAATTAAAAGTGAATTTGCAGGCTAGAAGCTGCCCACAAACTCTATCAGAGATAAAGAAGTGACTACTTGTCAATGCAGAAGGCTACTTGAGCCTTGTTGGAATTTAACCTGGGTTTCTCATGCCTATTTTCAAACTGTTGGATGGCTGGTACAGTCAGAGTAAAACCCACAAATACATAGAAACTATCAGATCTAAAGAAGATTTGTTTGCTTCTTTCAAAACCCAAAGACACTGTTTGCATCTGCTGTATTATTAGCAAATTTTATGTCCAGTACTCTATCTTAAATTTGATCTAAAATGTCCAGCAAAAACCTTAAGCCCACATCAGCTATGAAGACTACTTCAGGAGACATAGGAACAGTACTAAAATGAACAACCTACTGGCTTTGGAAAATTAAAACTGAATTTGCAGGCTAGAAGCTGCCCACAAACTCTATCAGAGATAAAGAAGTGACTACTTGTCAATGCAGAAGGCTACTTGAGCCTTGTTGGAATTTAACCTGGGTTTCTCATGCCTATTTTCAAACTGTTGGATGGCTGGTACAGTCAGAGTAAAACCCACAAATACATAGAAACTATCAGATCTAAAGAAGATTTGTTTGCTTCTTTCAAAACCCAAAGACACTGTTTGCATCTGCTGTATTATTAGCAAATTTTATGTCCAGTACTCTATCTTAAATTTGATCTAAAATGTCCAGCAAAAACCTTAAGCCCACATCAGCTATGAAGACTGCTTCAGGAGACATAGGAACAGTACTAAAATGAACAACCTACTGGCTTTGGAAAATTAAAACTGAATTTGCAGGCTAGAAGCTGCCCACAAACTCTATCAGAGATAAAGAAGTGACTACTTGTCAATGAGAAGGCCACTTGAGCCTTGTTGGAATTTAACCTGGGTTTCTCATGCCTATGTACAAACTGTTGGCTGGCTGGTAAAGTCAGAGTCAAACCCACAAATACATGAAAACTATCAGATCTAAAGAATATTTGTTTGCTTCCTTCAAAACCCAAAGACACTGTTGGCATCTGCTGTATTATTTGCTAATTTTATGTCCAGGAATTTTTCTTACATTTGATCTTAAATGTCCAGCAAAATCCTTAAGCCCACATAAGCTATGAAGACTGCTTCAGGAGACATAGGAACAGTACTAAAATGAACAACCTACTGGCTTTGGAAAATTAAAAGTGAATTTGCATGCTAGAAGCTGCCCACAAACTCTATCAGAGATAAAGAAGTGACTACTTGTCAATGCAGAAGGCTACTTGAGCCTTGTTGGAATTTAACCTGGGTTTCTCATGCCTATTTTCAAACTGTTGGATGGCTGGTACAGTCAGAGTAAAACCCACAAATACATAGAAGCTATCAGATCTAAAGAAGATTTGTTTGCTTCCTTCAAAACCCAAAGACACTGTTGGCATCTGCTGTATTATTTGCTAATTTTATGTCCAGGAATTTTTCTTACATTTGATCTTAAATGTCCAGCAAAATCCTTAAGCCCACATAAGCTATGAAGACTGCTTCAGGAGACATAGGAACAGTGATAAAATTAACAACCTACTGGCTTTGGAAAATTAAAAGTGAATTTGCAGGCTAGAAGCTGCCCACAAACTCTATCAGAGATAAAGAAGTGACTACTTGTCAATGGAGAAGGCCACTTGAGCCTTGTTGGAATTTAACCTGGGTCTCCCATATGGGAGAACTAGTGCTCTAAGCCCTAGACTACAGCAGATGTGTTGATGCCAGGCTGCCAAAATCTGGTTCTGTGTATTGCTGCCTATGTACAAACTGTTGGCTGGCTGGTAAAGTCAAACTTGCTGTATTATTTGCCCACATAAGCTATGAAGACTGCTTCAGGAGACATAGGAACAGTGATAAAATGAACAACCTACTGGCTTTGGAAAATTAAAAGTGAATTTGCAGGCTAGAAGCTGCCCACAAACTCTATCAGAGATAAAGAAGTGACTACTTGTCAATGGAGAAGGCTACTTGAGCCTTGTTGGAATTTAATCTGGGTTTCTCATGCCTATGTTCAAACTGTTGGATGGCTGGTACAGTCAGAGTAAAACCCACAAATACATAGAAACTATCAGATCTAAAGAAGATTTGTTTGCTTCTTTCAAAACCCAAAGACACTGTTTGCATCTGCTGTATTATTTGCTAATTTTATGTCCAGTACTCTATCTTAAATTTGATCTAAAATGTCCAGCAAAAACCTTAAGCCCACATCAGCTATGAAGACTGCTTCAGGAGACATAGGAACAGTACTAAAATGAACAACCTACTGGCTTTGGAAAATTAAAAGGGAATTTCCAGGCTAGAAGCTGCCCACAAACTCTATCAGAGAAAAAAAAGTGACTACTTGTCAATGGAGAAGGCCACTTGAGCCTTGTTGGAATTTAACCTGGGTCTCCCATATGGGAGAACTAGTGCTCTAACCCCTAGACTACAGCAGATGTGTTGATGCCAGGCTGCCAAAATCTGGTTCTGTGTATTGCTGCCTATGTACAAACTGTTGGCTGGCTGGTAAAGTCAAACTTGCTGTATTATTTGCCCACATAAGCTATGAAGACTGCTTCAGGAGACATAGGAACAGTGATAAAATGAACAACCTACTGGCTTTGGAAAATTAAAAGTGAATTTGCAGGCTAGAAGCTGCCCACAAACTCTATCAGAGATAAAGAAGTGACTACTTGTCAATGGAGAAGGCTACTTGAGCCTTGTTGGAATTTAACCTGGGTTTCTCATGCCTATTTTCAAACTGGTGGATGGCTGGTACAGTCAGAGTAAAACCCACAAATACATAGAAACTATCAGATCTAAAGAAGATTTGTTTGCTTCCTTCAAAACCCAAAGACACTGTTGGCATCTGCTGTATTATTTGCTAATTTTATGTCCAGGAATTTTTCTTACATTTGATCTTAAATGTCCAGCAAAATCCTTAAGCCCACATAAGCTATGAAGACTGCTTCAGGAGACATAGGAACAGTGATAAAATTAACAACCTACTGGCTTTGGAAAATTAAAAGTGAATTTGCAGGCTAGAAGCTGCCCACAAACTCTATCAGAGATAAAGAAGTGACTACTTGTCAATGGAGAAGGCCACTTGAGCCTTGTTGGAATTTAACCTGGGTCTCCCATATGGGAGAACTAGTGCTCTAACCCGTAGACTACAGCAGATGTGTTGATGCCAGGCTGCCAAAATCTGGTTCTGTGTATTGCTGCCTATGTACAAACTGTTGGCTGGTTGGTAAAGTCAAACTTGCTGTATTATTTGCCCACATAAGCTATGAAGACTGCTTCAGGAGACATAGGAACAGTGATAAAATGAACAACCTACTGGCTTTGGAAAATTAAAAGTGAATTTGCAGGCTAGAAGCTGCCCACAAACTCTATCAGAGATAAAGAAGTGACTACTTGTCAATGGAGAAGGCCACTTGAGCCTTGTTGGAATTTAACCTGGGTTTCTCATGCCTATGTTCAAACTGTTGGATGGCTGGTACAGTCAGAGTAAAACCCACAAATACATAGAACCTATCAGATCTAAAGAAGATTTGTTTGCTTCTTTCAAAACCCAAAGACGCTGTTTGCATCTGCTGTATTATTTGCTAATTTTATGTCCAGTACTCTATCTTAAATTTGATCTAAAATGTCCAGCAAAAACCTTAAGCCCACATCAGCTATGAAGACTGCTTCAGGAGACATAGGTACAGTACTAAAATGAACAACCTACTGGCTTTGGAAAATTAAAAGTGAATTTGCAGGCTAGAAGCTGCCCACAAACTCTATCAGAGATAAAGAAGTGACTACTTGTCAATGGAGAAGGCCACTTGAGCCTTGTTGGAATTGAACCTGGGTCTCCCATATGGGAGAACTAGTGCTCTAACCCCTAGACTACAGCAGATGTGTTGATGCCAGGCTGCCAAAATCTGGTTCTGTGTATTGCTGCCTATGTACAAACTGTTGGCTGGCTGGTAAAGTCAAACTTGCTGTATTATTTGCCCACATAAGCTATGAAGACTGCTTCAGGAGACATAGGAACAGTGATAAAATGAACAACCTACTGGCTTTGGAAAATTAAAAGTGAATTTGCAGGCTAGAAGCTGCCCACAAACTCTATCAGAGATAAAGAAGTGACTACTTGTCAATGCAGAAGGCTACTTGAGCCTTGTTGGAATTTAACCTGGGTTTCTCATGCCTATTTTCAAACTGTTGGATGGCTGGTACAGTCAGAGTAAAACCCACAAATACATAGAAACTATCAGATCTAAAGAAGATTTGTTTGCTTCTTTCAAAACCCAAAGACACTGTTTGCATCTGCTGTATTATTAGCAAATTTTATGTCCAGTACTCTATCTTAAATTTGATCTAAAATGTCCAGCAAAAACCTTAAGCCCACATCAGCTATGAAGACTACTTCAGGAGACATAGGAACAGTACTAAAATGAACAACCTACTGGCTTTGGAAAATTAAAACTGAATTTGCAGGCTAGAAGCTGCCCACAAACTCTATCAGAGATAAAGAAGTGACTACTTGTCAATGCAGAAGGCTACTTGAGCCTTGTTGGAATTTAACCTGGGTTTCTCATGCCTATTTTCAAACTGTTGGATGGCTGGTACAGTCAGAGTAAAACCCACAAATACATAGAAACTATCAGATCTAAAGAAGATTTGTTTGCTTCTTTCAAAACCCAAAGACACTGTTTGCATCTGCTGTATTATTAGCAAATTTTATGTCCAGTACTCTATCTTAAATTTGATCTAAAATGTCCAGCAAAAACCTTAAGCCCACATCAGCTATGAAGACTGCTTCAGGAGACATAGGAACAGTACTAAAATGAACAACCTACTGGCTTTGGAAAATTAAAACTGAATTTGCAGGCTAGAAGCTGCCCACAAACTCTATCATAGATAAAGAAGTGACTACTTGTCAATGAGAAGGCCACTTGAGCCTTGTTGGAATTTAACCTGGGTTTCTCATGCCTATGTACAAACTGTTGGCTGGCTGGTAAAGTCAGAGTCAAACCCACAAATACATGAAAACTATCAGATCTAAAGAATATTTGTTTGCTTCCTTCAAAACCCAAAGACACTGTTGGCATCTGCTGTATTATTTGCTAATTTTATGTCCAGGAATTTTTCTTACATTTGATCTTAAATGTCCAGCAAAATCCTTAAGCCCACATAAGCTATGAAGACTGCTTCAGGAGACATAGGAACAGTGATAAAATAAACAACCTACTGGCTTTGGAAAATTAAAAGTGAATTTGCAGGCTAGAAGCTGCCCACAAACTCTATCAGAGATAAAGAAGTGACTACTTGTCAATGGAGAAGGCCACTTGAGCCTTGTTGGAATTGAACCTGGGTCTCCCATATGGGAGAACTAGTGCTCTAAGCCCTAGACTACAGCAGATGTGTTGATGCCAGGCTGCCAAAATCTGGTTCTGTGTATTGCTGCCTATGTACAAACTGTTGGCTGGCTGGTAAAGTCAAACTTGCTGTATTATTTGCCCACATAAGCTATGAAGACTGCTTCAGGAGACATAGGAACAGTGATAAAATGAACAACCTACTGGCTTTGGAAAATTAAAAGTGAATTTGCAGGCTAGAAGCTGCCCACAAACTCTATCAGAGATAAAGAAGTGACTACTTGTCAATGGAGAAGGCTACTTGAGCCTTGTTGGAATTTAATCTGGGTTTCTCATGCCTATGTTCAAACTGTTGGATGGCTGGTACAGTCAGAGTAAAACCCACAAATACATAGAAACTATCAGATCTAAAGAAGATTTGTTTGCTTCTTTCAAAACCCAAAGACACTGTTTGCATCTGCTGTATTATTTGCTAATTTTATGTCCAGTACTCTATCTTAAATTTGATCTAAAATGTCCAGCAAAAACCTTAAGCCCACATCAGCTATGAAGACTGCTTCAGGAGACATAGGAACAGTACTAAAATGAACAACCTACTGGCTTTGGAAAATTAAAAGGGAATTTCCAGGCTAGAAGCTGCCCACAAACTCTATCAGAGAAAAAAAAGTGACTACTTGTCAATGGAGAAGGCCACTTGAGCCTTGTTGGAATTTAACCTGGGTCTCCCATATGGGAGAACTAGTGCTCTAACCCCTAGACTACAGCAGATGTGTTGATGCCAGGCTGCCAAAATCTGGTTCTGTGTATTGCTGCCTATGTACAAACTGTTGGCTGGCTGGTAAAGTCAAACTTGCTGTATTATTTGCCCACATAAGCTATGAAGACTGCTTCAGGAGACATAGGAACAGTGATAAAATGAACAACCTACTGGCTTTGGAAAATTAAAAGTGAATTTGCAGGCTAGAAGCTGCCCACAAACTCTATCAGAGATAAAGAAGTGACTACTTGTCAATGGAGAAGGCTACTTGAGCCTTGTTGGAATTTAACCTGGGTTTCTCATGCCTATTTTCAAACTGTTGGATGGCTGGTACAGTCAGAGTAAAACCCACAAATACATAGAAACTATCAGATCTAAAGAAGACTTGTTTGCTTCTTTCAAAACCCAAATACACTGTTTGCATCTGCTGTATTATTTGCAAATTTTATGTCCAGTACTCTATCTTAAATTTGATCTAAAATGTCCAGCAAAAACCTTAAGCCCACATCAGCTATGAAGACTGCTTCAGGAGACATAGGAACAGTACTAAAATGAACAACCTACTGGCTTTGGAAAATTAAAAGTGAATTTGCAGGCTAGAAGCTGCCCACAAACTCTATCAGAGATAAAGAAGTGACTACTTGTCAATGGAGAAGGCCACTTGAGCCTTGTTGGAATTTAACCTGGGTCTCCCATATGGGAGAACTAGTGCTCTAACCCCTAGACTACAGCAGATGTGTTGATGCCAGGCTGCCAAAATCTGGTTCTGTGTATTGCTGCCTATGTACAAACTGTTGGCTGGCTGGTAAAGTCAAACTTGCTGTATTATTTGCCCACATAAGCTATGAAGACTGCTTCAGGAGACATAGGAACAGTGATAAAATGAACAACCTACTGGCTTTGGAAAATTAAAAGTGAATTTGCAGGCTAGAAGCTGCCCACAAACTCTATCAGAGATAAAGAAGTGACTTCTTGTCAATGGAGAAGGCTACTTGAGCCTTGTTGGAATTTAACCTGGGTTTCTCATGCCTATTTTCAAACTGTTGGATGGCTGGTACAGTCAGAGTAAAACCCACAAATACATAGAAACTATCAGATCTAAAGAAGACTTGTTTGCTTCTTTCAAAACCCAAATACACTGTTTGCATCTGCTGTATTATTTGCAAATTTTATGTCCAGTACTCTATCTTAAATTTGATCTAAAATGTCCAGCAAAAACCTTAAGCCCACATCAGCTATGAAGACTGCTTCAGGAGACATAGGAACAGTACTAAAATGAACAACCTACTGGCTTTGGAAAATTAAAAGTGAATTTGCAGGCTAGAAGCTGCCCACAAACTCTATCAGAGATAAAGAAGTGACTACTTGTCAATGGAGAAGGCCACTTGAGCCTTGTTGGAATTGAACCTTGGTCTCCCATATGGGAGAACTAGTGCTCTAACCCGTAGACTACAGCAGATGTGTTGATGCCAGGCTGCCAAAATCTGGTTCTGTGTATTGCTGCCTATGTACAAACTGTTGGCTGGTTGGTAAAGTCAAACTTGCTGTATTATTTGCCCACATAAGCTATGAAGACTGCTTCAGGAAACATAGGAACAGTGATAAAATGAACAACCTACTGGCTTTGGAAAATTAAAAGTGAATTTGCAGGCTAGAAGCTGCCCACAAACTCTATCAGAGATAAAGAAGTGACTACTTGTCAATGGAGAAAGCCACTTGAGCCTTGTTGGAATTTAACCTGGGTTTCTCATGCCTATGTTCAAACTGTTGGATGGCTGGTACAGTCAGAGTAAAACCCACAAATACATAGAAACTATCAGATCTAAAGAAGATTTGTTTGCTTCCTTCAAAACCCAAAGACGCTGTTTGCATCTGCTGTATTATTTGCTAATTTTATGTCCAGTACTCTATCTTAAATTTGATCTAAAATGTCCAGCAAAAACCTTAAGCCCACATCAGCTATGAAGACTGCTTCAGGAGACATAGGAACAGTACTAAAATGAACAACCTACTGGCTTTGGAAAATTAAAACTGAATTTGCAGGCTAGAAGCTGCCCACAAACTCTATCAGAGATAAAGAAGTGACTACTTGTCAATGGAGAAGGCCACTTGAGCCTTGTTGGAATTGAACCTGGGTCTCCCATATGGGAGAACTAGTGCTCTAACCCCTATACTACAGCAGATGTGTTGATGCCAGGCTGCCAAAATCTGGTTCTGTGTATTGCTGCCTATGTACAAGCTGTTGGCTGGCTGGTAAAGTCAAACTTGCTGTATTATTTGCCCACATAAGCTATGAAGACTGTTTCAGGAGACATAGGAACAGTGATAAAATGAACAACCTACTGGCTTTGGAAAATTAAAAGTGAATTTGCAGGCTAGAAGCTGCCCACAAACTCTATCAGAGATAAAGAAGTGACTACTTGTCAATGAGAAGGCCACTTGAGCCTTGTTGGAATTTAACCTGGGTTTCTCATGCCTATGTACAAACTGTTGGC
Organism: Paramisgurnus dabryanus; assembly: GCF_030506205.2. Taxonomy (NCBI): domain Eukaryota; kingdom Metazoa; phylum Chordata; class Actinopteri; order Cypriniformes; family Cobitidae; genus Paramisgurnus; species Paramisgurnus dabryanus. The sequence continues at coordinate 45,662,863 of NC_133344.1, forward strand.
TGGCTGGTAAAGTCAGAGTCAAACCCACAAATACATGAAAACTATCAGATCTAAAGAATATTTGTTTGCTTCCTTCAAAACCCAAAGACACTGTTGGCATCTGCTGTATTATTTGCTAATTTTATGTCCAGGAATTTTTCTTACATTTGATCTTAAATGTCCAGCAAAATCCTTAAGCCCACATAAGCTATGAAGACTGCTTCAGGAGACATAGGAACAGTGATAAAATAAACAACCTACTGGCTTTGGAAAATTAAAAGTGAATTTGCAGGCTAGAAGCTGCCCACAAACTCTATCAGAGATAAAGAAGTGACTACTTGTCAATGGAGAAGGCCACTTGAGCCTTGTTGGAATTGAACCTGGGTCTCCCATATGGGAGAACTAGTGCTCTAAGCCCTAGACTACAGCAGATGTGTTGATGCCAGGCTGCCAAAATCTGGCTCTGTGTATTGCTGCCTATGTACAAACTGTTGGCTGGCTGGTAAAGTCAAACTTGCTGTATTATTTGCCCACATAAGCTATGAAGACTGCTTCAGGAGACATAGGAACAGTGATAAAATGAACAACCTACTGGCTTTGGAAAATTAAAAGTGAATTTGCAGGCTAGAAGCTGCCCACAAACTCTATCAGAGATAAAGAAGTGACTACTTGTCAATGGAGAAGGCTACTTGAGCCTTGTTGGAATTTAACCTGGGTTTCTCATGCCTATTTTCAAACTGTTGGATGGCTGGTACAGTCAGAGTAAAACCCACAAATACATAGAAACTATCAGATCTAAAGAAGATTTGTTTGCTTCTTTCAAAACCCAAATACACTGTTTGCATCTGCTGCATTATTTGCAAATTTTATGTCCAGTACTCTATCTTAAATTTGATCTAAAATGTCCAGCAAAAACCTTAAGCCCACATCAGCTATGAAGACTGCTTCAGGAGACATAGGAACAGTACTAAAATGAACAACCTACTGGCTTTGGAAAATTAAAAGGGAATTTGCAGGCTAGAAGCTGCCCACAAACTCTATCAGAGATAAAGAAGTGATTACTTGTCAATGGAGAAGGCCACTTGAGCCTTGTTGGAATTGAACCTGGGTCTCCCATATGGGAGAACTAGTGCTCTAACCCCTAGACTACAGCAGATGTGTTGATGCCAGGCTGCCAAAATCTGGTTCTGTGTATTGCTGCCTATGTACAAACTGTTGGCTGGCTGGTAAAGTCAAACTTGCTGTATTATTTGCCCACATAAGCTATGAAGACTGCTTCAGGAGACATAGGAACAGTGATAAAATGAACAACCTACTGGCTTTGGAAAAATAAAAGTGAATTTGCAGGCTAGAAGCTGCCCACAAACTCTATCAGAGATAAAGAAGTGACTACTTGTCAATGCAGAAGGCTACTTGAGCCTTGTTGGAATTTAACCTGGGTTTCTCATGCCTATTTTCAAACTGTTGGATGGCTGGTACAGTCAGAGTAAAACCCACAAATACATAGAAACTATCAGATCTAAAGAAGATTTGTTTGCTTCTTTCAAAACCCAAAGACACTGTTTGCATCTGCTGTATTATTAGCAAATTTTATGTCCAGTACTCTATCTTAAATTTGATCTAAAATGTCCAGCAAAAACCTTAAGCCCACATCAGCTATGAAGACTACTTCAGGAGACATAGGAACAGTACTAAAATGAACAACCTACTGGCTTTGGAAAATTAAAACTGAATTTGCAGGCTAGAAGCTGCCCACAAACTCTATCAGAGATAAAGAAGTGACTACTTGTCAATGCAGAAGGCTACTTGAGCCTTGTTGGAATTTAACCTGGGTTTCTCATGCCTATTTTCAAACTGTTGGATGGCTGGTACAGTCAGAGTAAAACCCACAAATACATAGAAACTATCAGATCTAAAGAAGATTTGTTTGCTTCTTTCAAAACCCAAAGACACTGTTTGCATCTGCTGTATTATTAGCAAATTTTATGTCCAGTACTCTATCTTAAATTTGATCTAAAATGTCCAGCAAAAACCTTAAGCCCACATCAGCTATGAAGACTGCTTCAGGAGACATAGGAACAGTACTAAAATGAACAACCTACTGGCTTTGGAAAATTAAAACTGAATTTGCAGGCTAGAAGCTGCCCACAAACTCTATCAGAGATAAAGAAGTTACTACTTGTCAATGAGAAGGCCACTTGAGCCTTGTTGGAATTTAACCTGGGTTTCTCATGCCTATGTACAAACTGTTGGCTGGCTGGTAAAGTCAGAGTCAAACCCACAAATACATGAAAACTATCAGATCTAAAGAATATTTGTTTGCTTCCTTCAAAACCCAAAGACACTGTTGGCATCTGCTGTATTATTTGCAAATTTTATGTCCAGGAATTTTTCTTACATTTGATCTTAAATGTCCAGCAAAATCCTTAAGCCCACATAAGCTATGAAGACTGCTTCAGGAGACAAAGGAACAGTGATAAAATAAACAACCTACTGGCTTTGGAAAATTAAAAGTGAATTTGCAGGCTAGAAGCTGCCCACAAACTCTACCAGAGATAAAGAAGTGACTACTTGTCAATGGAGAAGGCCACTTGAGCCTTGTTGGAATTGAACCTGGGTCTCCCATATGGGAGAACTAGTGCTCTAAGCCCTAGACTACAGCAGATGTGTTGATGCCAGGCTGCCAAAATCTGGTTCTGTGTATTGCTGCCTATGTACAAACTGTTGGCTGGCTGGTAAAGTCAAACTTGCTGTATTATTTGCCCACATAAGCTATGAAGACTGCTTCAGGAGACATAGGAACAGTGATAAAATGAACAACCTACTGGCTTTGGAAAATTAAAAGTGAATTTGCAGGCTAGAAGCTGCCCACAAACTCTATCAGAGATAAAGAAGTGACTACTTGTCAATGGAGAAGGCTACTTGAGCCTTGTTGGAATTTAATCTGGGTTTCTCATGCCTATGTTCAAACTGTTGGATGGCTGGTACACTCAGAGTAAAACCCACAAATACATAGAAACTATCAGATCTAAAGAAGATTTGTTTGCTTCTTTCAAAACCCAAAGACACTGTTTGCATCTGCTGTATTATTTGCTAATTTTATGTCCAGTACTCTATCTTAAATTTGATCTAAAATGTCCAGCAAAAACCTTAAGCCCACATCAGCTATGAAGACTGCTTCAGGAGACATAGGAACAGTACTAAAATGAACAACCTACTGGCTTTGGAAAATTAAAAGGGAATTTCCAGGCTAGAAGCTGCCCACAAACTCTATCAGAGATAAAGAAGTGACTACTTGTCAATGGAGAAGGCCACTTGAGCCTTGTTGGAATTTAACCTGGGTCTCCCATATGGGAGAACTAGTGCTCTAACCCCTAGACTACAGCAGATGTGTTGATGCCAGGCTGCCAAAATCTGGTTCTGTGTATTGCTGCCTATGTACAAACTGTTGGCTGGCTGGTAAAGTCAAACTTGCTGTATTATTTGCCCACATAAGCTATGAAGACTGCTTCAGGAGACATAGGAACAGTGATAAAATGAACAACCTACTGGCTTTGGAAAATTAAAAGTGAATTTGCAGGCTAGAAGCTGCCCACAAACTCTATCAGAGATAAAGAAGTGACTACTTGTCAATGGAGAAGGCTACTTGAGCCTTGTTGGAATTTAACCTGGGTTTCTCATGCCTATTTTCAAACTGTTGGATGGCTGGTACAGTCAGAGTAAAACCCACAAATACATAGAAACTATCAGATCTAAAGAAGACTTGTTTGCTTCTTTCAAAACCCAAATACACTGTTTGCATCTGCTGTATTATTTGCAAATTTTATGTCCAGTACTCTATCTTAAATTTGATCTAAAATGTCCAGCAAAAACCTTAAGCCCACATCAGCTATGAAGACTGCTTCAGGAGACATAGGAACAGTACTAAAATGAACAACCTACTGGCTTTGGAAAATTAAAAGTGAATTTGCAGGCTAGAAGCTGCCCACAAACTCTATCAGAGATAAAGAAGTGACTACTTGTCAATGGAGAAGGCCACTTGAGCCTTGTTGGAATTGAACCTTGGTCTCCCATATGGGAGAACTAGTGCTCTAACCCGTAGACTACAGCAGATGTGTTGATGCCAGGCTGCCAAAATCTGGTTCTGTGTATTGCTGCCTATGTACAAACTGTTGGCTGGTTGGTAAAGTCAAACTTGCTGTATTATTTGCCCACATAAGCTATGAAGACTGCTTCAGGAGACATAGGAACAGTGATAAAATGAACAACCTACTGGCTTTGGAAAATTAAAAGTGAATTTGCAGGCTAGAAGCTGCCCACAAACTCTATCAGAGATAAAGAAGTGACTACTTGTCAATGGAGAAGGCCACTTGAGCCTTGTTGGAATTTAACATGGGTTTCTCATGCCTATGTTCAAACTGTTGGATGGCTGGTACAGTCAGAGTAAAACCCACAAATACATAGAAACTATCAGATCTAAAGAAGATTTGTTTGCTTCCTTCAAAACCCAAAGACGCTGTTTGCATCTGCTGTATTATTTGCTAATTTTATGTCCAGTACTCTATCTTAAATTTGATCTAAAATGTCCAGCAAAAACCTTAAGCCCACATCAGCTATGAAGACTGCTTCAGGAGACATAGGAACAGTACTAAAATGAACAACCTACTGGCTTTGGAAAATTAAAACTGAATTTGCAGGCTAGAAGCTGCCCACAAACTCTATCAGAGATAAAGAAGTGACTTCTTGTCAATGGAGAAGGCCACTTGAGCCTTGTTGGAATTGAACCTGGGTCTCCCATATGGGAGAACTAGTGCTCTAACCCCTATAATACAGCAGATGTGTTGATGCCAGGCTGCCAAAATCTGGTTCTGTGTATTGCTGCCTATGTACAAGCTGTTGGCTGGCTGGTAAAGTCAAACTTGCTGTATTATTTGCCCACATAAGCTATGAAGACTGTTTCAGGAGACATAGGAACAGTGATAAAATGAACAACCTACTGGCTTTGGAAAATTAAAAGTGAATTTGCAGGCTAGAAGCTGCCCACAAACTCTATCAGAGATAAAGAAGTGACTACTTGTCAATGAGAAGGCCACTTGAGCCTTGTTGGAATTTAACCTGGGTTTCTCATGCCTATGTACAAACTGTTGGCTGGCTGGTAAAGTCAGAGTCAAACCCACAAATACATGAAAACTATCAGATCTAAAGAATATTTGTTTGCTTCCTTCAAAACCCAAAGACACTGTTGGCATCTGCTGTATTATTTGCTAATTTTATGTCCAGGAATTTTTCTTACATTTGATCTTAAATGTCCAGCAAAATCCTTAAGCCCACATAAGCTATGAAGACTGCTTCAGGAGACATAGGAACAGTGATAAAATAAACAACCTACTGGCTTTGGAAAATTAAAAGTGAATTTGCAGGCTAGAAGCTGCCCACAAACTCTATCAGAGATAAAGAAGTGACTACTTGTCAATGGAGAAGGCCACTTGAGCCTTGTTGGAATTGAACCTGGGTCTCCCATATGGGAGAACTAGTGCTCTAACCCCTAGACTACAGCAGATGTGTTGATGCCAGGCTGCCAAAATCTGGTTCTGTGTATTGCTGCCTATGTACAAACTGTTGGCTGGCTGGTAAAGTCAAACTTGCTGTATTATTTGCCCACATAAGCTATGAAGACTGCTTCAGGAGACATAGGAACAGTGATAAAATGAACAACCTACTGGCTTTGGAAAATTAAAAGTGAATTTGCAGGCTAGAAGCTGCCCACAAACTCTATCAGAGATAAAGAAGTGACTACTTGTCAATGCAGAAGGCTACTTGAGCCTTGTTGGAATTTAACCTGGGTTTCTCATGCCTATTTTCAAACTGTTGGATGGCTGGTACAGTCAGAGTAAAACCCACAAATACATAGAAACTATCAGATCTAAAGAAGATTTGTTTGCTTCTTTCAAAACCCAAAGACACTGTTTGCATCTGCTGTATTATTAGCAAATTTTATGTCCAGTACTCTATCTTAAATTTGATCTAAAATGTCCAGCAAAAACCTTAAGCCCACATCAGCTATGAAGACTACTTCAGGAGACATAGGAACAGTACTAAAATGAACAACCTACTGGCTTTGGAAAATTAAAACTGAATTTGCAGGCTAGAAGCTGCCCACAAACTCTATCAGAGATAAAGAAGTGACTACTTGTCAATGCAGAAGGCTACTTGAGCCTTGTTGGAATTTAACCTGGGTTTCTCATGCCTATTTTCAAACTGTTGGATGGCTGGTACAGTCAGAGTAAAACCCACAAATACATAGAAACTATCAGATCTAAAGAAGATTTGTTTGCTTCTTTCAAAACCCAAAGACACTGTTTGCATCTGCTGTATTATTAGCAAATTTTATGTCCAGTACTCTATCTTAAATTTGATCTAAAATGTCCAGCAAAAACCTTAAGCCCACATCAGCTATGAAGACTGCTTCAGGAGACATAGGAACAGTACTAAAATGAACAACCTACTGGCTTTGGAAAATTAAAACTGAATTTGCAGGCTAGAAGCTGCCCACAAACTCTATCAGAGATAAAGAAGTGACTACTTGTCAATGAGAAGGCCACTTGAGCCTTGTTGGAATTTAACCTGGGTTTCTCATGCCTATGTACAAACTGTTGGCTGGCTGGTAAAGTCAGAGTCAAACCCACAAATACATGAAAACTATCAGATCTAAAGAATATTTGTTTGCTTCCTTCAAAACCCAAAGACACTGTTGGCATCTGCTGTATTATTTGCTAATTTTATGTCCAGGAATTTTTCTTACATTTGATCTTAAATGTCCAGCAAAATCCTTAAGCCCACATAAGCTATGAAGACTGCTTCAGGAGACATAGGAACAGTGATAAAATAAACAACCTACTGGCTTTGGAAAATTAAAAGTGAATTTGCAGGCTAGAAGCTGCCCACAAACTCTATCAGAGATAAAGAAGTGACTACTTGTCAATGGAGAAGGCCACTTGAGCCTTGTTGGAATTGAACCTGGGTCTCCCATATGGGACAACTAGTGCTCTAACCCCTAGACTACAGCAGATGTGTTGATGCCAGGCTGCCAAAATCTGGTTCTGTGTATTGCTGCCTATGTACAAACTGTTGGCTGGCTGGTAAAGTCAAACTTGCTGTATTATTTGCCCACATAAGCTATGAAGACTGCTTCAGGAGACATAGGAACAGTGATAAAATGAACAACCTACTGGCTTTGGAAAATTAAAAGTGAATTTGCAGGCTAGAAGCTGCCCACAAACTCTATCAGAGATAAAGAAGTGACTACTTGTCAATGCAGAAGGCTACTTGAGCCTTGTTGGAATTTAACCTGGGTTTCTCATGCCTATTTTCAAACTGTTGGATGGCTGGTACAGTCAGAGTAAAACCCACAAATACATAGAAACTATCAGATCTAAAGAAGATTTGTTTGCTTCTTTCAAAACCCAAAGACACTGTTTGCATCTGCTGTATTATTAGCAAATTTTATGTCCAGTACTCTATCTTAAATTTGATCTAAAATGTCCAGCAAAAACCTTAAGCCCACATCAGCTATGAAGACTACTTCAGGAGACATAGGAACAGTACTAAAATGAACAACCTACTGGCTTTGGAAAATTAAAACTGAATTTGCAGGCTAGAAGCTGCCCACAAACTCTATCAGAGATAAAGAAGTGACTACTTGTCAATGCAGAAGGCTACTTGAGCCTTGTTGGAATTTAACCTGGGTTTCTCATGCCTATTTTCAAACTGTTGGATGGCTGGTACAGTCAGAGTAAAACCCACAAATACATAGAAACTATCAGATCTAAAGAAGATTTGTTTGCTTCTTTCAAAACCCAAAGACACTGTTTGCATCTGCTGTATTATTAGCAAATTTTATGTCCAGTACTCTATCTTAAATTTGATCTAAAATGTCCAGCAAAAACCTTAAGCCCACATCAGCTATGAAGACTGCTTCAGGAGACATAGGAACAGTACTAAAATGAACAACCTACTGGCTTTGGAAAATTAAAACTGAATTTGCAGGCTAGAAGCTGCCCACAAACTCTATCAGAGATAAAGAAGTGACTACTTGTCAATGAGAAGGCCACTTGAGCCTTGTTGGAATTTAACCTGGGTTTCTCATGCCTATGTACAAACTGTTGGCTGGCTGGTAAAGTCAGAGTCAAACCCACAAATACATGAAAACTATCAGATCTAAAGAATATTTGTTTGCTTCCTTCAAAACCCAAAGACACTGTTGGCATCTGCTGTATTATTTGCTAATTTTATGTCCAGGAATTTTTCTTACATTTGATCTTAAATGTCCAGCAAAATCCTTAAGCCCACATAAGCTATGAAGACTGCTTCAGGAGACATAGGAACAGTGATAAAATAAACAACCTACTGGCTTTGGAAAATTAAAAGTGAATTTGCAGGCTAGAAGCTGCCCACAAACTCTATCAGAGATAAAGAAGTGACTACTTGTCAATGGAGAAGGCCACTTGAGCCTTGTTGGAATTGAACCTGGGTCTCCCATATGGGAGAACTAGTGCTCTAAGCCCTAGACTACAGCAGATGTGTTGATGCCAGGCTGCCAAAATCTGGTTCTGTGTATTGCTGCCTATGTACAAACTGTTGGCTGGCTGGTAAAGTCAAACTTGCTGTATTATTTGCCCACATAAGCTATGAAGACTGCTTCAGGAGACATAGGAACAGTGATAAAATGAACAACCTACTGGCTTTGGAAAATTAAAAGTGAATTTGCAGGCTAGAAGCTGCCCACAAACTCTATCAGAGATAAAGAAGTGACTACTTGTCAATGGAGAAGGCTACTTGAGCCTTGTTGGAATTTAATCTGGGTTTCTCATGCCTATGTTCAAACTGTTGGATGGCTGGTACAGTCAGAGTAAAACCCACAAATACATAGAAACTATCAGATCTAAAGAAGATTTGTTTGCTTCTTTCAAAACCCAAAGACACTGTTTGCATCTGCTGTATTATTTGCTAATTTTATGTCCAGTACTCTATCTTAAATTTGATCTAAAATGTCCAGCAAAAACCTTAAGCCCACATCAGCTATGAAGACTGCTTCAGGAGACATAGGAACAGTACTAAAATGAACAACCTACTGGCTTTGGAAAATTAAAAGGGAATTTCCAGGCTAGAAGCTGCCCACAAACTCTATCAGAGAAAAAAAAGTGACTACTTGTCAATGGAGAAGGCCACTTGAGCCTTGTTGGAATTTAACCTGGGTCTCCCATATGGGAGAACTAGTGCTCTAACCCCTAGACTACAGCAGATGTGTTGATGCCAGGCTGCCAAAATCTGGTTCTGTGTATTGCTGCCTATGTACAAACTGTTGGCTGGCTGGTAAAGTCAAACTTGCTGTATTATTTGCCCACATAAGCTATGAAGACTGCTTCAGGAGACATAGGAACAGTGATAAAATGAACAACCTACTGGCTTTGGAAAATTAAAAGTGAATTTGCAGGCTAGAAGCTGCCCACAAACTCTATCAGAGATAAAGAAGTGACTACTTGTCAATGGAGAAGGCTACTTGAGCCTTGTTGGAATTTAACCTGGGTTTCTCATGCCTATTTTCAAACTGTTGGATGGCTGGTACAGTCAGAGTAAAACCCACAAATACATAGAAACTATCAGATCTAAAGAAGATTTGTTTGCTTCTTTCAAAACCCAAAGACACTGTTTGCATCTGCTGTATTATTTGCTAATTTTATGTCCAGTACTCTATCTTAAATTTGATCTAAAATGTCCAGCAAAAACCTTAAGCCCACATCAGCTATGAAGACTGCTTCAGGAGACATAGGAACAGTACTAAAATGAACAACCTACTGGCTTTGGAAAATTAAAAGTGAATTTGCATGCTAGAAGCTGCCCACAAACTCTATCAGAGATAAAGAAGTGACTACTTGTCAATGCAGAAGGCTACTTGAGCCTTGTTGGAATTTAACCTGGGTTTCTCATGCCTATTTTCAAACTGTTGGATGGCTGGTACAGTCAGAGTAAAACCCACAAATACATAGAAGCTATCAGATCTAAAGAAGATTTGTTTGCTTCCTTCAAAACCCAAAGACACTGTTGGCATCTGCTGTATTATTTGCTAATTTTATGTCCAGGAATTTTTCTTACATTTGATCTTAAATGTCCAGCAAAATCCTTAAGCCCACATAAGCTATGAAGACTGCTTCAGGAGACATAGGAACAGTGATAAAATTAACAACCTACTGGCTTTGGAAAATTAAAAGTGAATTTGCAGGCTAGAAGCTGCCCACAAACTCTATCAGAGATAAAGAAGTGACTACTTGTCAATGGAGAAGGCCACTTGAGCCTTGTTGGAATTTAACCTGTGTCTCCCATATGGGAGAACTAGTGCTCTAACCCCTAGACTACAGCAGATGTGTTGATGCCAGGCTGCCAAAATCTGTTTCTGTGTATTGATGCCTATGTACAAACTGTTGGCTGGCTGGTAAAGTCAAACTTGCTGTATTATTTGCCCACATAAGCTATGAAGACTGCTTCAGGAGACATAGGAACAGTGATAAAATGAACAACCTACTGGCTTTGGAAAATTAAAAGTGAATTTGCAGGCTAGAAGCTGCCCACAAACTCTATCAGAGATAAAGAAGTGACTACTTGTCAATGCAGAAGGCTACTTGAGCCTTGTTGGAATTTAACCTGGGTTTCTCATGCCTTTTTTCAAACTGTTGGATGGCTGGTACAGTCAGAGTAAAACCCACAAATACATAGAAACTATCAGATCTAAAGAAGATTTGTTTGCTTCTTTCAAAAACCAAAGACACTGTTTGCATCTGCTGTATTATTAGCAAATTTTATGTCCAGTACTCTATCTTAAATTTGATCTAAAATGTCCAGCAAAAACCTTAAGCCCACATCAGCTATGAAGACTGCTTCAGGAGACATAGGAACAGTACTAAAATGAACAACCTACTGGCTTTGGAAAATTAAAAGTGAATTTGCAGGCTAGAAGCTGCCCACAAACTCTATCAGAGATAAAGGAGTGACTACTTGTCAATGGAGAAGGCCACTTGAGCCTTGTTGGAATTGAACCTGGGTCTCCCATATGGGAGAACTAGTGCTCTAACCCCTAGACTACAGCAGATGTATTGATACCGGGCTGCCAAAATCTGGTTCTGTGTATTGCTGCCTATGTACAAGCTGTTGGCTGGCTGGTAAAGTCAAACTTGCTGTATTATTTGCCCACATAAGCTATGAAGACTGTTTCAGGAGACATAGGAACAGTGATAAAATGAACAACCTACTGGCTTTGGAAAATTAAAAGTGAATTTGCAGGCTAGAAGCTGCCCACAAACTCTATCAGAGATAAAGAAGTGACTACTTGTCAATGAGAAGGCCACTTGAGCCTTGTTGGAATTTAACCTGGGTTTCTCATGCCTATGTACAAACTGTTGGCTGGCTGGTAAAGTCAGAGTCAAACCCACAAATACATGAAAACTATCAGATCTAAAGAATATTTGTTTGCTTCCTTCAAAACCCAAAGACACTGTTGGCATCTGCTGTATTATTTGCTAATTTTATGTCCAGGAATTTTTCTTACATTTGATCTTAAATGTCCAGCAAAATCCTTAAGCCCACATAAGCTATGAAGACTGCTTCAGGAGACATAGGAACAGTGATAAAATAAACAACCTACTGGCTTTGGAAAATTAAAAGTGAATTTGCAGGCTAGAAGCTGCCCACAAACTCTATCAGAGATAAAGAAGTGACTACTTGTCAATGGAGAAGGCCACTTGAGCCTTGTTGGAATTGAACCTGGGTCTCCCATATGGGAGAACTAGTGCTCTAACCCCTAGACTACAGCAGATGTGTTGATGCCAGGCTGCCAAAATCTGGTTCTGTGTATTGCTGCCTATGTACAAACTGTTGGCTGGCTGGTAAAGTCAAACTTGCTGTATTATTTGCCCACATAAGCTATGAAGACTGCTTCAGGAGACATAGGAACAGTGATAAAATGAACAACCTACTGGCTTTGGAAAATTAAAAGTGAATTTGCAGGCTAGAAGCTGCCCACAAACTCTATCAGAGATAAAGAAGTGACTACTTGTCAATGCAGAAGGCTACTTGAGCCTTGTTGGAATTTAACCTGGGTTTCTCATGCCTATTTTCAAACTGTTGGATGGCTGGTACAGTCAGAGTAAAACCCACAAATACATAGAAACTATCAGATCTAAAGAAGATTTGTTTGCTTCTTTCAAAACCCAAAGACACTGTTTGCATCTGCTGTATTATTAGCTAATTTTATGTCCAGTACTCTATCTTAAATTTGATCTAAAATGTCCAGCAAAAACCTTAAGCCCACATCAGCTATGAAGACTACTTCAGGAGACATAGGAACAGTACTAAAATGAACAACCTACTGGCTTTGGAAAATTAAAACTGAATTTGCAGGCTAGAAGCTGCCCACAAACTCTATCAGAGATAAAGAAGTGACTACTTGTCAATGCAGAAGGCTACTTGAGCCTTGTTGGAATTTAACCTGGGTTTCTCATGCCTATTTTCAAACTGTTGGATGGCTGGTACAGTCAGAGTAAAACCCACAAATACATAGAAACTATCAGATCTAAAGAAGATTTGTTTGCTTCTTTCAAAACCCAAAGACACTGTTTGCATCTGCTGTATTATTAGCAAATTTTATGTCCAGTACTCTATCTTAAATTTGATCTAAAATGTCCAGCAAAAACCTTAAGCCCACATCAGCTATGAAGACTGCTTCAGGAGACATAGGAACAGTACTAAAATGAACAACCTACTGGCTTTGGAAAATTAAAACTGAATTTGCAGGCTAGAAGCTGCCCACAAACTCTATCAGAGATAAAGAAGTGACTACTTGTCAATGAGAAGGCCACTTGAGCCTTGTTGGAATTTAACCTGGGTTTCTCATGCCTATGTACAAACTGTTGGCTGGCTGGTAAAGTCAGAGTCAAACCCACAAATACATGAAAACTATCAGATCTAAAGAATATTTGTTTGCTTCCTTCAAAACCCAAAGACACTGTTGGCATCTGCTGTATTATTTGCTAATTTTATGTCCAGGAATTTTTCTTACATTTTGCAGGCTAGAAGCTGCCCACAAACTCTATCAGAGATAAAGAAGTGACTACTTGTCAATGGAGAAGGCCACTTGAGCCTTGTTGGAATTGAACCTGGGTCTCCCATATGGGAGAACTAGTGCTCTAACCCCTAGACTACAGCAGATGTGTTGATGCCAGGCTGCCAAAATCTGGTTCTGTGTATTGCTGCCTATGTACAAACTGTTGGCTGGCTGGTAAAGTCAAACTTGCTGTATTATTTGCCCACATAAGCTATGAAGACTGCTTCAGGAGACATAGGAACAGTGATAAAATGAACAACCTACTGGCTTTGGAAAATTAAAAGTGAATTTGCAGGCTAGAAGCTGCCCACAAACTCTATCAGAGATAAAGAAGTGACTACTTGTCAATGCAGAAGGCTACTTGAGCCTTGTTGGAATTTAACCTGGGTTTCTCATGCCTATTTTCAAACTGTTGGATGGCTGGTACAGTCAGAGTAAAACCCACAAATACATAGAAACTATCAGATCTAAAGAAGATTTGTTTGCTTCTTTCAAAACCCAAAGACACTGTTTGCATCTGCTGTATTATTAGCAAATTTTATGTCCAGTACTCTATCTTAAATTTGATCTAAAATGTCCAGCAAAAACCTTAAGCCCACATCAGCTATGAAGACTACTTCAGGAGACATAGGAACAGTACTAAAATGAACAACCTACTGGCTTTGGAAAATTAAAACTGAATTTGCAGGCTAGAAGCTGCCCACAAACTCTATCAGAGATAAAGAAGTGACTACTTGTCAATGCAGAAGGCTACTTGAGCCTTGTTGGAATTTAACCTGGGTTTCTCATGCCTATTTTCAAACTGTTGGATGGCTGGTACAGTCAGAGTAAAACCCACAAATACATAGAAACTATCAGATCTAAAGAAGATTTGTTTGCTTCTTTCAAAACCCAAAGACACTGTTTGCATCTGCTGTATTATTAGCAAATTTTATGTCCAGTACTCTATCTTAAATTTGATCTAAAATGTCCAGCAAAAACCTTAAGCCCACATCAGCTATGAAGACTGCTTCAGGAGACATAGGAACAGTACTAAAATGAACAACCTACTGGCTTTGGAAAATTAAAACTGAATTTGCAGGCTAGAAGCTGCCCACAAACTCTATCAGAGATAAAGAAGTGACTACTTGTCAATGAGAAGGCCACTTGAGCCTTGTTGGAATTTAACCTGGGTTTCTCATGCCTATGTACAAACTGTTGGCTGGCTGGTAAAGTCAGAGTCAAACCCACAAATACATGAAAACTATCAGATCTAAAGAATATTTGTTTGCTTCCTTCAAAACCCAAAGACACTGTTGGCATCTGCTGTATTATTTGCTAATTTTATGTCCAGGAATTTTTCTTACATTTGATCTTAAATGTCCAGCAAAATCCTTAAGCCCACATAAGCTATGAAGACTGCTTCAGGAGACATAGGAACAGTGATAAAATAAACAACCTACTGGCTTTGGAAAATTAAAAGTGAATTTGCAGGCTAGAAGCTGCCCACAAACTCTATCAGAGATAAAGAAGTGACTACTTGTCAATGGAGAAGGCCACTTGAGCCTTGTTGGAATTGAACCTGGGTCTCCCATATGGGAGAACTAGTGCTCTAACCCCTAGACTACAGCAGATGTGTTGATGCCAGGCTGCCAAAATCTGGTTCTGTGTATTGCTGCCTATGTACAAACTGTTGGCTGGCTGGTAAAGTCAAACTTGCTGTATTATTTGCCCACATAAGCTATGAAGACTGCTTCAGGAGACATAGGAACAGTGATAAAATGAACAACCTACTGGCTTTGGAAAATTAAAAGTGAATTTGCAGGCTAGAAGCTGCCCACAAACTCTATCAGAGATAAAGAAGTGACTACTTGTCAATGCAGAAGGCTACTTGAGCCTTGTTGGAATTTAACCTGGGTTTCTCATGCCTATTTTCAAACTGTTGGATGGCTGGTACAGTCAGAGTAAAACCCACAAATACATAGAAACTATCAGATCTAAAGAAGATTTGTTTGCTTCTTTCAAAACCCAAAGACACTGTTTGCATCTGCTGTATTATTAGCAAATTTTATGTCCAGTACTCTATCTTAAATTTGATCTAAAATGTCCAGCAAAAACCTTAAGCCCACATCAGCTATGAAGACTACTTCAGGAGACATAGGAACAGTACTAAAATGAACAACCTACTGGCTTTGGAAAATTAAAACTGAATTTGCAGGCTAGAAGCTGCCCACAAACTCTATCAGAGATAAAGAAGTGACTACTTGTCAATGCAGAAGGCTACTTGAGCCTTGTTGGAATTTAACCTGGGTTTCTCATGCCTATTTTCAAACTGTTGGATGGCTGGTACAGTCAGAGTAAAACCCACAAATACATAGAAACTATCAGATCTAAAGAAGATTTGTTTGCTTCTTTCAAAACCCAAAGACACTGTTTGCATCTGCTGTATTATTAGCAAATTTTATGTCCAGTACTCTATCTTAAATTTGATCTAAAATGTCCAGCAAAAACCTTAAGCCCACATCAGCTATGAAGACTGCTTCAGGAGACATAGGAACAGTACTAAAATGAACAACCTACTGGCTTTGGAAAATTAAAACTGAATTTGCAGGCTAGAAGCTGCCCACAAACTCTATCAGAGATAAAGAAGTGACTACTTGTCAATGAGAAGGCCACTTGAGCCTTGTTGGAATTTAACCTGGGTTTCTCATGCCTATGTACAAACTGTTGGCTGGCTGGTAAAGTCAGAGTCAAACCCACAAATACATGAAAACTATCAGATCTAAAGAATATTTGTTTGCTTCCTTCAAAACCCAAAGACACTGTTGGCATCTGCTGTATTATTTGCTAATTTTATGTCCAGGAATTTTTCTTACATTTGATCTTAAATGTCCAGCAAAATCCTTAAGCCCACATAAGCTATGAAGACTGCTTCAGGAGACATAGGAACAGTGATAAAATAAACAACCTACTGGCTTTGGAAAATTAAAAGTGAATTTGCAGGCTAGAAGCTGCCCACAAACTCTATCAGAGATAAAGAAGTGACTACTTGTCAATGGAGAAGGCCACTTGAGCCTTGTTGGAATTGAACCTGGGTCTCCCATATGGGAGAACTAGTGCTCTAAGCCCTAGACTACAGCAGATGTGTTGATGCCAGGCTGCCAAAATCTGGTTCTGTGTATTGCTGCCTATGTACAAACTGTTGGCTGGCTGGTAAAGTCAAACTTGCTGTATTATTTGCCCACATAAGCTATGAAGACTGCTTCAGGAGACATAGGAACAGTGATAAAATGAACAACCTACTGGCTTTGGAAAATTAAAAGTGAATTTGCAGGCTAGAAGCTGCCCACAAACTCTATCAGAGATAAAGAAGTGACTACTTGTCAATGGAGAAGGCTACTTGAGCCTTGTTGGAATTTAATCTGGGTTTCTCATGCCTATGTTCAAACTGTTGGATGGCTGGTACAGTCAGAGTAAAACCCACAAATACATAGAAACTATCAGATCTAAAGAAGATTTGTTTGCTTCTTTCAAAACCCAAAGACACTGTTTGCATCTGCTGTATTATTTGCTAATTTTATGTCCAGTACTCTATCTTAAATTTGATCTAAAATGTCCAGCAAAAACCTTAAGCCCACATCAGCTATGAAGACTGCTTCAGGAGACATAGGAACAGTACTAAAATGAACAACCTACTGGCTTTGGAAAATTAAAAGGGAATTTCCAGGCTAGAAGCTGCCCACAAACTCTATCAGAGAAAAAAAAGTGACTACTTGTCAATGGAGAAGGCCACTTGAGCCTTGTTGGAATTTAACCTGGGTCTCCCATATGGGAGAACTAGTGCTCTAACCCCTAGACTACAGCAGATGTGTTGATGCCAGGCTGCCAAAATCTGGTTCTGTGTATTGCTGCCTATGTACAAACTGTTGGCTGGCTGGTAAAGTCAAACTTGCTGTATTATTTGCCCACATAAGCTATGAAGACTGCTTCAGGAGACATAGGAACAGTGATAAAATGAACAACCTACTGGCTTTGGAAAATTAAAAGTGAATTTGCAGGCTAGAAGCTGCCCACAAACTCTATCAGAGATAAAGAAGTGACTACTTGTCAATGGAGAAGGCTACTTGAGCCTTGTTGGAATTTAACCTGGGTTTCTCATGCCTATTTTCAAACTGTTGGATGGCTGGTACAGTCAGAGTAAAACCCACAAATACATAGAAACTATCAGATCTAAAGAAGATTTGTTTGCTTCCTTCAAAACCCAAAGACACTGTTGGCATCTGCTGTATTATTTGCTAATTTTATGTCCAGGAATTTTTCTTACATTTGATCTTAAATGTCCAGCAAAATCCTTAAGCCCACATAAGCTATGAAGACTGCTTCAGGAGACATAGGAACAGTGATAAAATTAACAACCTACTGGCTTTGGAAAATTAAAAGTGAATTTGCAGGCTAGAAGCTGCCCACAAACTCTATCAGAGATAAAGAAGTGACTACTTGTCAATGGAGAAGGCCACTTGAGCCTTGTTGGAATTTAACCTGGGTCTCCCATATGGGAGAACTAGTGCTCTAACCCGTAGACTACAGCAGATGTGTTGATGCCAGGCTGCCAAAATCTGGTTCTGTGTATTGCTGCCTATGTACAAACTGTTGGCTGGTTGGTAAAGTCAAACTTGCTGTATTATTTGCCCACATAAGCTATGAAGACTGCTTCAGGAGACATAGGAACAGTGATAAAATGAACAACCTACTGGCTTTGGAAAATTAAAAGTGAATTTGCAGGCTAGAAGCTGCCCACAAACTCTATCAGAGATAAAGAAGTGACTACTTGTCAATGGAGAAGGCCACTTGAGCCTTGTTGGAATTTAACCTGGGTTTCTCATGCCTATGTTCAAACTGTTGGATGGCTGGTACAGTCAGAGTAAAACCCACAAATACATAGAACCTATCAGATCTAAAGAAGATTTGTTTGCTTCTTTCAAAACCCAAAGACGCTGTTTGCATCTGCTGTATTATTTGCTAATTTTATGTCCAGTACTCTATCTTAAATTTGATCTAAAATGTCCAGCAAAAACCTTAAGCCCACATCAGCTATGAAGACTGCTTCAGGAGACATAGGTACAGTACTAAAATGAACAACCTACTGGCTTTGGAAAATTAAAAGTGAATTTGCAGGCTAGAAGCTGCCCACAAACTCTATCAGAGATAAAGAAGTGACTACTTGTCAATGGAGAAGGCCACTTGAGCCTTGTTGGAATTGAACCTGGGTCTCCCATATGGGAGAACTAGTGCTCTAACCCCTAGACTACAGCAGATGTGTTGATGCCAGGCTGCCAAAATCTGGTTCTGTGTATTGCTGCCTATGTACAAACTGTTGGCTGGCTGGTAAAGTCAAACTTGCTGTATTATTTGCCCACATAAGCTATGAAGACTGCTTCAGGAGACATAGGAACAGTGATAAAATGAACAACCTACTGGCTTTGGAAAATTAAAAGTGAATTTGCAGGCTAGAAGCTGCCCACAAACTCTATCAGAGATAAAGAAGTGACTACTTGTCAATGCAGAAGGCTACTTGAGCCTTGTTGGAATTTAACCTGGGTTTCTCATGCCTATTTTCAAACTGTTGGATGGCTGGTACAGTCAGAGTAAAACCCACAAATACATAGAAACTATCAGATCTAAAGAAGATTTGTTTGCTTCTTTCAAAACCCAAAGACACTGTTTGCATCTGCTGTATTATTAGCAAATTTTATGTCCAGTACTCTATCTTAAATTTGATCTAAAATGTCCAGCAAAAACCTTAAGCCCACATCAGCTATGAAGACTACTTCAGGAGACATAGGAACAGTACTAAAATGAACAACCTACTGGCTTTGGAAAATTAAAACTGAATTTGCAGGCTAGAAGCTGCCCACAAACTCTATCAGAGATAAAGAAGTGACTACTTGTCAATGCAGAAGGCTACTTGAGCCTTGTTGGAATTTAACCTGGGTTTCTCATGCCTATTTTCAAACTGTTGGATGGCTGGTACAGTCAGAGTAAAACCCACAAATACATAGAAACTATCAGATCTAAAGAAGATTTGTTTGCTTCTTTCAAAACCCAAAGACACTGTTTGCATCTGCTGTATTATTTGCTAATTTTATGTCCAGTACTCTATCTTAAATTTGATCTAAAATTTCCAGCAAAAACCTTAAGCCCACATCAGCTATGAAGACTGCTTCAGGAGACATAGGAACAGTACTAAAATGAACAACCTACTGGCTTTGGAAAATTAAAAGGGAATTTGCAGGCTAGAAGCTGCCCACAAACTCTACCAGAGATAAAGAAGTGATTACTTGTCAATGGAGAAGGCCACTTGAGCCTTGTTGGAATTGAACCTGGGTCTCCCATATGGGAGAACTAGTGCTCTAACCCCTAGACTACAGCAGATGTGTTGATGCCAGGCTGCCAAAATCTGGTTCTGTGTATTGCTGCCTATGTACAAACTGTTGGCTGGCTGGTAAAGTCAAACTTGCTGTATTATTTGCCCACATAAGCTATGAAGACTGCTTCAGGAGACATAGGAACAGTGATAAAATGAACAACCTACTGGCTTTGGAAAATTAAAAGTGAATTTGCAGGCTAGAAGCTGCCCACAAACTCTATCAGAGATAAAGAAGTGACTACTTGTCAATGGAGAAGGCTACTTGAGCCTTGTTGGAATTTAACCTGGGTTTCTCATGCCTATTTTCAAACTGTTGGATGGCTGGTACAGTCAGAGTAAAACCCACAAATACATAGAAACTATCAGATCTAAAGAAGATTTGTTTGCTTCTTTCAAAACCCAAATACACTGTTTGCATCTGCTGTATTATTTGCAAATTTTATGTCCAGTACTCTATCTTAAATTTGATCTAAAATGTCCAGCAAAAACCTTAAGCCCACATCAGCTATGAAGACTGCTTCAGGAGACATAGGAACAGTAATAAAATGAACAACCTACTGGCTTTGGAAAATTAAAAGGGAATTTGCAGGCTAGAAGCTGCCCACAAACTCTATCAGAGATAAAGAAGTGACTACTTGTCAATGGAGAATGCCACTTGAGCCTTGTTGGAATTTAACCTGGGTCGCCCATATGGGAGAACTCGTGCTCTAACCCCTACACTACAGCAGATGTGTTGATGCCAGGCTGCCAAAATCTGGTTCTGTGTATTGCTGCCTATGTACAAACTGTTGGCTGGCTGGTAAAGTCAAACTTGCTGTATTATTTGCCCACATAAGCTATGAAGACTGCTTCAGGAGACATAGGAACAGTGATAAAATGAACAACCTACTGGCTTTGGAAAATTAAAAGTGAATTTGCAGGCTAGAAGCTGCCCACAAACTCTATCAGAGATAAAGAAGTGACTACTTGTCAATGCAGAAGGCTACTTGAGCCTTGTTGGAATTTAACCTGGGTTTCTCATGCCTTTTTTCAAACTGTTGGATGGCTGGTACAGTCAGAGTAAAACCCACAAATACATAGAAACTATCAGATCTAAAGAAGATTTGTTTGCTTCTTTCAAAAACCAAAGACACTGTTTGCATCTGCTGTATTATTAGCACATTTTATGTCCAGTACTCTATCTTAAATTTGATCTAAAATGTCCAGCAAAAACCTTAAGCCCACATCAGCTATGAAGACTGCTTCAGGAGACATAGGAACAGTACTAAAATGAACAACCTACTGGCTTTGGAAAATTAAAAGTGAATTTGCAGGCTAGAAGCTGCCCACAAACTCTATCAGAGATAAAGAAGTGACTACTTGTCAATGGAGAAGGCCACTTGAGCCTTGTTGGAATTGAACCTGGGTCTCCCATATGGGAGAACTAGTGCTCTAACCCCTAGACTACAGCAGATGTGTTGATGCCAGGCTGCCAAAATCTGGTTCTGTGTATTGCTGCCTATGTACAAGCTGTTGGCTGGCTGGTAAAGTCAAACTTGCTGTATTATTTGCCCACATAAGCTATGAAGACTGTTTCAGGAGACATAGGAACAGTGATAAAATGAACAACCTACTGGCTTTGGAAAATTAAAAGTGAATTTGCAGGCTAGAAGCTGCCCACAAACTCTATCAGAGATAAAGAAGTGACTACTTGTCAATGAGAAGGCCACTTGAGCCTTGTTGGAATTTAACCTGGGTTTCTCATGCCTATGTACAAACTGTTGGCTGGCTGGTAAAGTCAGAGTCAAACCCACAAATACATGAAAACTATCAGATCTAAAGAATATTTGTTTGCTTCCTTCAAAACCCAAAGACACTGTTGGCATCTGCTGTATTATTTGCTAATTTTATGTCCAGGAATTTTTCTTACATTTGATCTTAAATGTCCAGCAAAATCCTTAAGCCCACATAAGCTATGAAGACTGCTTCAGGAGACATAGGAACAGTGATAAAATAAACAACCTACTGGCTTTGGAAAATTAAAAGTGAATTTGCAGGCTAGAAGCTGCCCACAAACTCTATCAGAGATAAAGAAGTGACTACTTGTCAATGGAGAAGGCCACTTGAGCCTTGTTGGAATTGAACCTGGGTCTCCCATATGGGAGAACTAGTGCTCTAAGCCCTAGACTACAGCAGATGTGTTGATGCCAGGCTGCCAAAATCTGGTTCTGTGTATTGCTGCCTATGTACAAACTGTTGGCTGGCTGGTAAAGTCAAACTTGCTGTATTATTTGCCCACATAAGCTATGAAGACTGCTTCAGGAGACATAGGAACAGTGATAAAATGAACAACCTACTGGCTTTGGAAAGTTAAAAGTGAATTTGCAGGCTAGAAGCTGCCCACAAACTCTATCAGAGATAAAGAAGTGACTACTTGTCAATGGAGAAGGCTACTTGAGCCTTGTTGGAATTTAACCTGGGTTTCTCATGCCTATTTTCAAACTGTTGGATGGCTGGTACAGTCAGAGTAAAACCCACAAATACATAGAAACTATCAGATCTAAAAAAGATTTGTTTGCTTCTTTCAAAACCCAAATACACTGTTTGCATCTGCTGTATTATTTGCAAATTTTATGTCCAGTACTCTATCTTAAATTTGATCTAAAATGTCCAGCAAAAACCTTAAGCCCACATCAGCTATGAAGACTGCTTCAGGAGACATAGGAACAGTACTAAAATGAACAACCTACTGGCTTTGGAAAATTAAAAGGGAATTTGCAGGCTAGAAGCTGCCCACAAACTCTATCAGAGATAAAGAAGTGACTACTTGTCAATGGAGAAGGCCACTTGAGCCTTGTTGGAATTGAACCTGGGTCTCCCATATGGGAGAACTCGTGCTCTAACCCCTAGACTACAGCAGATGTGTTGATGCCAGGCTGCCAAAATCTGGTTCTGTGTATTGCTGCCTATGTACAAACTGTTGGCTGGCTGGTAAAGTCAAACTTGCTGTATTATTTGCCCACATAAGCTATGAAGACTGCTTCAGGAGACATAGGAACAGTGATAAAATGAACAACCTACTGGCTTTGGAAAATTAAAAGTGAATTTGCAGGCTAGAAGCTGCCCACAAACTCTATCAGAGATAAAGAAGTGACTACTTGTCAATGGAGAAGGCCACTTGAGCCTTGTTGGAATTTAACCTGGGTTTCTCATGCCTATTTTCAAACTGTTGGATGGCTGGTACAGTCAGAGTAAAACCCACAAATACATAGAAACTATCAGATCTAAAGAAGATTTGTTTGCTTCTTTCAAAACCCAAAGACACTGTTTGCATCTGCTGTATTATTTGCTAATTTTATGTCCAGTACTCTATCTTAAATTTGATCTAAAATGTCCAGCAAAAACCTTAAGCCCACATCAGCTATGAAGACTGCTTCAGGAGACATAGGAACAGTACTAAAATGAACAACCTACTGGCTTTGGAAAATTAAAAGTGAATTTGCATGCTAGAAGCTGCCCACAAACTCTATCAGAGATAAAGAAGTGACTACTTGTCAATGCAGAAGGCTACTTGAGCCTTGTTGGAATTTAACCTGGGTTTCTCATGCCTATTTTCAAACTGTTGGATGGCTGGTACAGTCAGAGTAAAACCCACAAATACATAGAAACTATCAGATCTAAAGAAGATTTGTTTGCTTCCTTCAAAACCCAAAGACACTGTTGGCATCTGCTGTATTATTTGCTAATTTTATGTCCAGGAATTTTTCTTACATTTGATCTTAAATATCCAGCAAAATCCTTAAGCCCACATAAGCTATGAAGACTGCTTCAGGAGACATAGGAACAGTGATAAAATGAACAACCTACTGGCTTTGGAAAATTAAAAGTGAATTTGCAGGCTAGAAGCTGCCCACAAACTCTATCAGAGATAAAGAAGTGATTACTTGTCAATGGAGAAGGCCACTTGAGCCTTGTTGGAATTTAACCTGGGTCGCCCATATGGGAGAACTAGTGCTCTAACCCCTACACTACAGCAGATGTGTTGATGCCAGGCTGCCAAAATCTGGTTCTGTGTATTGCTGCCTATGTACAAACTGTTGGCTGGCTGGTAAAGTCAAACTTGCTGTATTATTTGCCCACATAAGCTATGAAGACTGCTTCAGGAGACATAGGAACAGTGATAAAATGAACAACCTACTGGCTTTGGAAAATTAAAAGTGAATTTGCAGGCTAGAAGCTGCCCACAAACTCTATCAGAGATAAAGAAGTGACTACTTGTCAATGCAGAAGGCTACTTGAGCCTTGTTGGAATTTAACCTGGGTTTCTCATGCCTTTTTTCAAACTGTTGGATGGCTGGTACAGTCAGAGTAAAACCCACAAATACATAGAAACTATCAGATCTAAAGAAGATTTGTTTGCTTCTTTCAAAAACCAAAGACACTGTTTGCATCTGCTGTATTATTAGCACATTTTATGTCCAGTACTCTATCTTAAATTTGATCTAAAATGTCCAGCAAAAACCTTAAGCCCACATCAGCTATGAAGACTGCTTCAGGAGACATAGGAACAGTACTAAAATGAACAACCTACTGGCTTTGGAAAATTAAAAGTGAATTTGCAGGCTAGAAGCTGCCCACAAACTCTATCAGAGATAAAGAAGTGACTACTTGTCAATGGAGAAGGCCACTTGAGCCTTGTTGGAATTGAACCTGGGTCTCCCATATGGGAGAACTAGTGCTCTAACCCCTAGACTACAGCAGATGTGTTGATGCCAGGCTGCCAAAATCTGGTTCTGTGTATTGCTGCCTATGTACAAGCTGTTGGCTGGCTGGTAAAGTCAAACTTGCTGTATTATTTGCCCACATAAGCTATGAAGACTGTTTCAGGAGACATAGGAACAGTGATAAAATGAACAACCTACTGGCTTTGGAAAATTAAAAGTGAATTTGCAGGCTAGAAGCTGCCCACAAACTCTATCAGAGATAAAGAAGTGACTACTTGTCAATGAGAAGGCCACTTGAGCCTTGTTGGAATTTAACCTGGGTTTCTCATGCCTATGTACAAACTGTTGGCTGGCTGGTAAAGTCAGAGTCAAACCCACAAATACATGAAAACTATCAGATCTAAAGAATATTTGTTTGCTTCCTTCAAAACCCAAAGACACTGTTGGCATCTGCTGTATTATTTGCTAATTTTATGTCCAGGAATTTTTCTTACATTTGATCTTAAATGTCCAGCAAAATCCTTAAGCCCACATAAGCTATGAAGACTGCTTCAGGAGACATAGGAACAGTGATAAAATAAACAACCTACTGGCTTTGGAAAATTAAAAGTGAATTTGCAGGCTAGAAGCTGCCCACAAACTCTATCAGAGATAAAGAAGTGACTACTTGTCAATGGAGAAGGCCACTTGAGCCTTGTTGGAATTGAACCTGGGTCTCCCATATGGGAGAACTAGTGCTCTAAGCCCTAGACTACAGCAGATGTGTTGATGCCAGGCTGCCAAAATCTGGTTCTGTGTATTGCTGCCTATGTACAAACTGTTGGCTGGCTGGTAAAGTCAAACTTGCTGTATTATTTGCCCACATAAGCTATGAAGACTGCTTCAGGAGACATAGGAACAGTGATAAAATGAACAACCTACTGGCTTTGGAAAGTTAAAAGTGAATTTGCAGGCTAGAAGCTGCCCACAAACTCTATCAGAGATAAAGAAGTGACTACTTGTCAATGGAGAAGGCTACTTGAGCCTTGTTGGAATTTAACCTGGGTTTCTCATGCCTATTTTCAAACTGTTGGATGGCTGGTACAGTCAGTGTAAAACCCACAAATACATAGAAACTATCAGATCTAAAAAAGATTTGTTTGCTTCTTTCAAAACCCAAATACACTGTTTGCATCTGCTGTATTATTTGCAAATTTTATGTCCAGTACTCTATCTTAAATTTGATCTAAAATGTCCAGCAAAAACCTTAAGCCCACATCAGCTATGAAGACTGCTTCAGGAGACATAGGAACAGTACTAAAATGAACAACCTACTGGCTTTGGAAAATTAAAAGGGAATTTGCAGGCTAGAAGCTGCCCACAAACTCTATCAGAGATAAAGAAGTGACTACTTGTCAATGGAGAAGGCCACTTGAGCCTTGTTGGAATTGAACCTGGGTCTCCCATATGGGAGAACTCGTGCTCTAACCCCTAGACTACAGCAGATGTGTTGATGCCAGGCTGCCAAAATCTGGTTCTGTGTATTGCTGCCTATGTACAAACTGTTGGCTGGCTGGTAAAGTCAAACTTGCTGTATTATTTGCCCACATAAGCTATGAAGACTGCTTCAGGAGACATAGGAACAGTGATAAAATGAACAACCTACTGGCTTTGGAAAATTAAAAGTGAATTTGCAGGCTAGAAGCTGCCCACAAACTCTATCAGAGATAAAGAAGTGACTACTTGTCAATGGAGAAGGCCACTTGAGCCTTGTTGGAATTTAACCTGGGTTTCTCATGCCTATTTTCAAACTGTTGGATGGCTGGTACAGTCAGAGTAAAACCCACAAATACATAGAAACTATCAGATCTAAAGAAGATTTGTTTGCTTCTTTCAAAACCCAAAGACACTGTTTGCATCTGCTGTATTATTTGCTAATTTTATGTCCAGTACTCTATCTTAAATTTGATCTAAAATGTCCAGCAAAAACCTTAAGCCCACATCAGCTATGAAGACTGCTTCAGGAGACATAGGAACAGTACTAAAATGAACAACCTACTGGCTTTGGAAAATTAAAAGTGAATTTGCATGCTAGAAGCTGCCCACAAACTCTATCAGAGATAAAGAAGTGACTACTTGTCAATGCAGAAGGCTACTTGAGCCTTGTTGGAATTTAACCTGGGTTTCTCATGCCTATTTTCAAACTGTTGGATGGCTGGTACAGTCAGAGTAAAACCCACAAATACATAGAAACTATCAGATCTAAAGAAGATTTGTTTGCTTCCTTCAAAACCCAAAGACACTGTTGGCATCTGCTGTATTATTTGCTAATTTTATGTCCAGGAATTTTTCTTACATTTGATCTTAAATGTCCAGCAAAATCCTTAAGCCCACATAAGCTATGAAGACTGCTTCAGGAGACATAGGAACAGTGATAAAATTAACAACCTACTGGCTTTGGAAAATTAAAAGTGAATTTGCAGGCTAGAAGCTGCCCACAAACTCTATCAGAGATAAAGAAGTGACTACTTGTCAATGGAGAAGGCCACTTGAGCCTTGTTGGAATTTAACCTGTGTCTCCCATATGGGAGAACTAGTGCTCTAACCCCTAGACTACAGCAGATGTGTTGATGCCAGGCTGCCAAAATCTGTTTCTGTGTATTGATGCCTATGTACAAACTGTTGGCTGGCTGGTAAAGTCAAACTTGCTGTATTATTTGCCCACATAAGCTATGAAGACTGCTTCAGGAGACATAGGAACAGTGATAAAATGAACAACCTACTGGCTTTGGAAAATTAAAAGTGAATTTGCAGGCTAGAAGCTGCCCACAAACTATATCAGAGATAAAGAAGTGACTACTTGTCAATGGAGAAGGCCACTTGAGCCTTGTTGGAATTTAACCTGGGTTTCTCATGCCTATGTTCAAACTGTTGGATGGCTGGTACAGTCAGAGTAAAACCCACAAATACATAGAAACTATCAGATCTAAAGAAGATTTGTTTGCTTCTTTCAAAACCCAAAGACACTGTTTGCATCTGCTGTATTATTTGCTAATTTTATGTCCAGTACTCTATCTTAAATTTGATCTAAAATTTCCAGCAAAAACCTTAAGCCCACATCAGCTATGAAGACTGCTTCAGGAGACATAGGAACAGTACTAAAATGAACAACCTACTGGCTTTGGAAAATTAAAAGGGAATTTGCAGGCTAGAAGCTGCCCACAAACTCTATCAGAGATAAAGAAGTGATTACTTGTCAATGGAGAAGGCCACTTGAGCCTTGTTGGAATTGAACCTGGGTCTACCATATGGAAGAACTAGTGCTCTAACCCCTAGACTACAGCAGATGTGTTGATGCCAGGCTGCCAAAATCTGGTTCTGTGTATTGCTGCCTATGTACAAACTGTTGGCTGGCTGGTAAAGTCAAACTTGCTGTATTATTTGCCCACATAAGCTATGAAGACTGCTTCAGGAGACATAGGAACAGTGATAAAATGAACAACCTACTGGCTTTGGAAAATTAAAAGTGAATTTGCAGGCTAGAAGCTGCCCACAAACTCTATCAGAGATAAAGAAGTGACTACTTGTCAATGAGAAGGCCACTTGAGCCTTGTTGGAATTTAACCTGGGTTTCTCATGCCTATGTACAAACTGTTGGCTGGCTGGTAAAGTCAGAGTCAAACCCACAAATACATGAAAACTATCAGATCTAAAGAATATTTGTTTGCTTCCTTCAAAACCCAAAGACACTGTTGGCATCTGCTGTATTATTTGCTAATTTTATGTCCAGGAATTTTTCTTACATTTGATCTTAAATGTCCAGCAAAATCCTTAAGCCCACATAAGCTATGAAGACTGCTTCAGGAGACATAGGAACAGTGATAAAATAAACAACCTACTGGCTTTGGAAAATTAAAAGTGAATTTGCAGGCTAGAAGCTGCCCACAAACTCTATCAGAGATAAAGAAGTGACTACTTGTCAATGGAGAAGGCCACTTGAGCCTTGTTGGAATTGAACCTGGGTCTCCCATATGGGAGAACTCGTGCTCTAACCCCTAGACTACAGCAGATGTGTTGATGCCAGGCTGCCAAAATCTGGTTCTGTGTATTGCTGCCTATGTACAAACTGTTGGCTGGCTGGTAAAGTCAAACTTGCTGTATTATTTGCCCACATAAGCTATGAAGACTGCTTCAGGAGACATAGGAACAGTACTAAAATGAACAACCTACTGGCTTTGGAAAATTAAAAGTGAATTTGCATGCTAGAAGCTGCCCACAAACTCTATCAGAGATAAAGAAGTGACTACTTGTCAATGCAGAAGGCTACTTGAGCCTTGTTGGAATTTAACCTGGGTTTCTCATGCCTATTTTCAAACTGTTGGATGGCTGGTACAGTCAGAGTAAAACCCACAAATACATAGAAACTATCAGATCTAAAGAAGATTTGTTTGCTTCCTTCAAAACCCAAAGACACTGTTGGCATCTGCTGTATTATTTGCTAATTTTATGTCCAGGAATTTTTCTTACATTTGATCTTAAATGTCCAGCAAAATCCTTAAGCCCACATAAGCTATGAAGACTGCTTCAGGAGACATAGGAACAGTGATAAAATTAACAACCTACTGGCTTTGGAAAATTAAAAGTGAATTTGCAGGCTAGAAGCTGCCCACAAACTCTATCAGAGATAAAGAAGTGACTACTTGTCAATGGAGAAGGCCACTTGAGCCTTGTTGGAATTTAACCTGTGTCTCCCATATGGGAGAACTAGTGCTCTAACCCCTAGACTACAGCAGATGTGTTGATGCCAGGCTGCCAAAATCTGTTTCTGTGTATTGATGCCTATGTACAAACTGTTGGCTGGCTGGTAAAGTCAAACTTGCTGTATTATTTGCCCACATAAGCTATGAAGACTGCTTCAGGAGACATAGGAACAGTGATAAAATGAACAACCTACTGGCTTTGGAAAATTAAAAGTGAATTTGCAGGCTAGAAGCTGCCCACAAACTATATCAGAGATAAAGAAGTGACTACTTGTCAATGGAGAAGGCCACTTGAGCCTTGTTGGAATTTAACCTGGGTTTCTCATGCCTATGTTCAAACTGTTGGATGGCTGGTACAGTCAGAGTAAAACCCACAAATACATAGAAACTATCAGATCTAAAGAAGATTTGTTTGCTTCTTTCAAAACCCAAAGACACTGTTTGCATCTGCTGTATTATTTGCTAATTTTATGTCCAGTACTCTATCTTAAATTTGATCTAAAATTTCCAGCAAAAACCTTAAGCCCACATCAGCTATGAAGACTGCTTCAGGAGACATAGGAACAGTACTAAAATGAACAACCTACTGGCTTTGGAAAATTAAAAGGGAATTTGCAGGCTAGAAGCTGCCCACAAACTCTATCAGAGATAAAGAAGTGATTACTTGTCAATGGAGAAGGCCACTTGAGCCTTGTTGGAATTGAACCTGGGTCTCCCATATGGGAGAACTAGTGCTCTAACCCCTAGACTACAGCAGATGTGTTGATGCCAGGCTGCCAAAATCTGGTTCTGTGTATTGCTGCCTATGTACAAACTGTTGGCTGGCTGGTAAAGTCAAACTTGCTGTATTATTTGCCCACATAAGCTATGAAGACTGCTTCAGGAGACATAGGAACAGTGATAAAATGAACAACCTACTGGCTTTGGAAAATTAAAAGTGAATTTGCAGGCTAGAAGCTGCCCACAAACTCTATCAGAGATAAAGAAGTGACTACTTGTCAATGAGAAGGCCACTTGAGCCTTGTTGGAATTTAACCTGGGTTTCTCATGCCTATGTACAAACTGTTGGCTGGCTGGTAAAGTCAGAGTCAAACCCACAAATACATGAAAACTATCAGATCTAAAGAATATTTGTTTGCTTCCTTCAAAACCCAAAGACACTGTTGGCATCTGCTGTATTATTTGCTAATTTTATGTCCAGGAATTTTTCTTACATTTGATCTTAAATGTCCAGCAAAATCCTTAAGCCCACATAAGCTATTAAGACTGCTTCAGGAGACATAGGAACAGTGATAAAATAAACAACCTACTGGCTTTGGAAAATTAAAAGTGAATTTGCAGGCTAGAAGCTGCCCACAAACTCTATCAGAGATAAAGAAGTGACTACTTGTCAATGGAGAAGGCCACTTGAGCCTTGTTGGAATTTAACCTGGGTTTCTCATGCCTATGTTCAAACTGTTGGATGGCTGGTACAGTCAGAGTAAAACCCACAAATACATAGAAACTATCAGATCTAAAGAAGATTTGTTTGCTTCTTTCAAAACCCAAAGACATCGTTTGCATCTGCTGTATTATTTGCTAATTTTATGTCCAGTACTCTATCTTAAATTTGATCTAGAATGTCCAGCAAAAACCTTAAGCCCACATCAGCTATGAAGACTGCTTCAGTATACATAGGAACAGTACTAAAATGAACAACCTACTGGCTTTGGAAAATTAAAAGTGAATTTGCAGGCTAGAAGCTGCCCACAAACTCTATCAGAGATAAAGAAGTGACTACTTGTCAATGGAGAAGGCTACTTGAGCCTTGTTGGAATTTAACCTGTGTCTCCCATATGGGAGAACTAGTGCTCTAACCCCTAGACTACAGCAGATGTGTTGATGCCAGGCTGCCAAAATCTGTTTCTGTGTATTGATGCCTATGTACAAACTGTTGGCTGGCTCGTAAAGTCAAACTTGCTGTATTATTTGCCCACATAAGCTATGAAGACTGCTTCAGGAGACATAGGAACAGTGATAAAATGAACAACCTACTGGCTTTGGAAAATTAAAAGTGAATTTGCAGGCTAGAAGCTGCCCACAAACTATATCAGAGATAAAGAAGTGACTACTTGTCAATGGAGAAGGCCACTTGAGCCTTGTTGGAATTTAACCTGGGTTTCTCATGCCTATGTTCAAACTGTTGGATGGCTGGTACAGTCAGAGTAAAACCCACAAATACATAGAAACTATCAGATCTAAAGAAGATTTGTTTGCTTCTTTCAAAACCCAAAGACACTGTTTGCATCTGCTGTATTATTTGCTAATTTTATGTCCAGTACTCTATCTTAAATTTGATCTAAAATTTCCAGCAAAAACCTTAAGCCCACATCAGCTATGAAGACTGCTTCAGGAGACATAGGAACAGTACTAAAATGAACAACCTACTGGCTTTGGAAAATTAAAAGGGAATTTGCAGGCTAGAAGCTGCCCACAAACTCTATCAGAGATAAAGAAGTGATTACTTGTCAATGGAGAAGGCCACTTGAGCCTTGTTGGAATTGAACCTGGGTCTCCCATATGGGAGAACTAGTGCTCTAACCCCTAGACTACAGCAGATGTGTTGATGCCAGGCTGCCAAAATCTGGTTCTGTGTATTGCTGCCTATGTACAAACTGTTGGCTGGCTGGTAAAGTCAAACTTGCTGTATTATTTGCCCACATAAGCTATGAAGACTGCTTCAGGAGACATAGGAACAGTGATAAAATGAACAACCTACTGGCTTTGGAAAATTAAAAGTGAATTTGCAGGCTAGAAGCTGCCCACAAACTCTATCAGAGATAAAGAAGTGACTACTTGTCAATGAGAAGGCCACTTGAGCCTTGTTGGAATTTAACCTGGGTTTCTCATGCCTATGTACAAACTGTTGGCTGGCTGGTAAAGTCAGAGTCAAACCCACAAATACATGAAAACTATCAGATCTAAAGAATATTTGTTTGCTTCCTTCAAAACCCAAAGACACTGTTGGCATCTGCTGTATTATTTGCTAATTTTATGTCCAGGAATTTTTCTTACATTTGATCTTAAATGTCCAGCAAAATCCTTAAGCCCACATCAGCTATGAAGACTGCTTCAGGAGACATAGGAACAGTACTAAAATGAACAACCTACTGGCTTTGGAAAATTAAAAGGGAATTTGCAGGCTAGAAGCTGCCCACAAACTCTATCAGAGATAAAGAAGTGACTACTTGTCAATGGAGAAGGCCACTTGAGCCTTGTTGGAATTAAACCTGGGTCTCCCATATGGGAGAACTCGTGCTCTAACCCCTAGACTACAGCAGATGTGTTGATGCCAGGCTGCCAAAATCTGGTTCTGTGTATTGCTGCCTATGTACAAACTGTTGGCTGGCTGGTAAAGTCAAACTTGCTGTATTATTTGCCCACATAAGCTATGAAGACTGCTTCAGGAGACATAGGAACAGTGATAAAATGAACAACCTACTGGCTTTGGAAAATTAAAAGTGAATTTGCAGGCTAGAAGCTGCCCACAAACTCTATCAGAGATAAAGAAGTGACTACTTGTCAATGGAGAAGGCCACTTGAGCCTTGTTGGAATTTAACCTGGGTTTCTCATGCCTATTTTCAAACTGTTGGATGGCTGGTACAGTCAGAGTAAAACCCACAAATACATAGAAACTATCAGATCTAAAGAAGATTTGTTTGCTTCTTTCAAAACCCAAAGACACTGTTTGCATCTGCTGTATTATTTGCTAATTTTATGTCCAGTACTCTATCTTAAATTTGATCTAAAATGTCCAGCAAAAACCTTAAGCCCACATCAGCTATGAAGACTGCTTCAGGAGACATAGGAACAGTACTAAAATGAACAACCTACTGGCTTTGGAAAATTAAAAGTGAATTTGCATGCTAGAAGCTGCCCACAAACTCTATCAGAGATAAAGAAGTGACTACTTGTCAATGCAGAAGGCTACTTGAGCCTTGTTGGAATTTAACCTGGGTTTCTCATGCCTATTTTCAAACTGTTGGATGGCTGGTACAGTCAGAGTAAAACCCACAAATACATAGAAACTATCAGATCTAAAGAAGATTTGTTTGCTTCCTTCAAAACCCAAAGACACTGTTGGCATCTGCTGTATTATTTGCTAATTTTATGTCCAGGAATTTTTCTTACATTTGATCTTAAATGTCCAGCAAAATCCTTAAGCCCACATAAGCTATGAAGACTGCTTCAGGAGACATAGGAACAGTGATAAAATAAACAACCTACTGGCTTTGGAAAATTAAAAGTGAATTTGCAGGCTAGAAGCTGCCCACAAACTCTATCAGAGATAAAGAAGTGACTACTTGTCAATGGAGAAGGCCACTTGAGCCTTGTTGGAATTGAACCTGGGTCTCCCATATGGGAGAACTCGTGCTCTAACCCCTAGACTACAGCAGATGTGTTGATGCCAGGCTGCCAAAATCTGGTTCTGTGTATTGCTGCCTATGTACAAACTGTTGGCTGGCTGGTAAAGTCAAACTTGCTGTATTATTTGCCCACATAAGCTATGAAGACTGCTTCAGGAGACATAGGAACAGTACTAAAATGAACAACCTACTGGCTTTGGAAAATTAAAAGTGAATTTGCATGCTAGAAGCTGCCCACAAACTCTATCAGAGATAAAGAAGTGACTACTTGTCAATGCAGAAGGCTACTTGAGCCTTGTTGGAATTTAACCTGGGTTTCTCATGCCTATTTTCAAACTGTTGGATGGCTGGTACAGTCAGAGTAAAACCCACAAATACATAGAAACTATCAGATCTAAAGAAGATTTGTTTGCTTCCTTCAAAACCCAAAGACACTGTTGGCATCTGCTGTATTATTTGCTAATTTTATGTCCAGGAATTTTTCTTACATTTGATCTTAAATGTCCAGCAAAATCCTTAAGCCCACATAAGCTATGAAGACTGCTTCAGGAGACATAGGAACAGTGATAAAATTAACAACCTACTGGCTTTGGAAAATTAAAAGTGAATTTGCAGGCTAGAAGCTGCCCACAAACTCTATCAGAGATAAAGAAGCGACTACTTGTCAATGGAGAAGGCCACTTGAGCCTTGTTGGAATTTAACCTGTGTCTCCCATATGGGAGAACTAGTGCTCTAACCCCTAGACTACAGCAGATGTGTTGATGCCAGGCTGCCAAAATCTGTTTCTGTGTATTGATGCCTATGTACAAACTGTTGGCTGGCTGGTAAAGTCAAACTTGCTGTATTATTTGCCCACATAAGCTATGAAGACTGCTTCAGGAGACATAGGAACAGTGATAAAATGAACAACCTACTGGCTTTGGAAAATTAAAAGTGAATTTGCAGGCTAGAAGCTGCCCACAAACTATATCAGAGATAAAGAAGTGACTACTTGTCAATGGAGAAGGCCACTTGAGCCTTGTTGGAATTTAACCTGGGTTTCTCATGCCTATGTTCAAACTGTTGGATGGCTGGTACAGTCAGAGTAAAACCCACAAATACATAGAAACTATCAGATCTAAAGAAGATTTGTTTGCTTCTTTCAAAACCCAAAGACACTGTTTGCATCTGCTGTATTATTTGCTAATTTTATGTCCAGTACTCTATCTTAAATTTGATCTAAAATGTCCAGCAAAAACCTTAAGCCCACATCAGCTATGAAGACTGCTTCAGGAGACATAGGAACAGTACTAAAATGAACAACCTACTGGCTTTGGAAAATTAAAAGTGAATTTGCATGCTAGAAGCTGCCCACAAACTCTATCAGAGATAAAGAAGTGACTACTTGTCAATGCAGAAGGCTACTTGAGCCTTGTTGGAATTTAACCTGGGTTTCTCATGCCTATTTTCAAACTGTTGGATGGCTGGTACAGTCAGAGTAAAACCCACAAATACATAGAAACTATCAGATCTAAAGAAGATTTGTTTGCTTCCTTCAAAACCCAAAGACACTGTTGGCATCTGCTGTATTATTTGCTAATTTTATGTCCAGGAATTTTTCTTACATTTGATCTTAAATGTCCAGCAAAATCCTTAAGCCCACATAAGCTATGAAGACTGCTTCAGGAGACATAGGAACAGTGATAAAATTAACAACCTACTGGCTTTGGAAAATTAAAAGTGAATTTGCAGGCTAGAAGCTGCCCACAAACTCTATCAGAGATAAAGAAGTGACTACTTGTCAATGGAGAAGGCCACTTGAGCCTTGTTGGAATTTAACCTGTGTCTCCCATATGGGAGAACTAGTGCTCTAACCCCTAGACTACAGCAGATGTGTTGATGCCAGGCTGCCAAAATCTGTTTCTGTGTATTGTGTTGTGGTTTTCATTTTCCTCCAATGCAACAATCTTCAGTCTTAGGTTTTGATTTCAAGAGATAGACTTTTATTATCCGGACAAATAAAAAGCCGAGCCTGCCTGATAAAACCTCCCAGAACCAGTCAAGCTGGCCTGGGAGAAATCTTCAAACCAGTCTGACTTTCTGAGCCAGGCTTGGTAAATATATATGGTTTTGGTTCCCCCCTCCTCCATGCTTAAAACAATATGTTTCTGTTCAGGCAGGAACCAAATGACATTCCTCAGACCAGTGTCTTCTTCCCGTGACCTATTTGACCCTGGCCATTCACTTACTTAAACCCTTTGTGCCCTTTGACATGAAACACACACAGCTGGGTTGCAAATAGCAATCCCATGGCAAACTCCTGACTTACACAACATAACACATGACCTGCATAACTTCATAGTAAACAAATTGCGTGTGATTATAATGGTAAACTCATATTCATCATATTCATGTAGATTGGGATTAAAATAAAACTTCTTCATAATCCCCGCTCTGAGGCTTAATTTAGCCTCACCTTTCCTGTTTATTTTAATCCGGAGTGCAGTTTCATAATTCAGCCTTCTCAGTTATTACTAATTTGTGACTAAAGAAAGCCACCATACATTACCAATTACCAAATTATGCCACAGCACTTCGAACTATGGACAATAAGAGCAAACCTCTTTCCATTCTTGTTTTGTCTTTGAATGTAAAAGTAAAAGAACTTAAAGCCCCTCTTTATAAACAGTTTAAAAATGTGTGCAATTGGTTCTGCACCTGCTGTTGGTTGTCACAGTTATGTAGAATATATTGTAATAGTTAAAAGGAAACAAAAATAAAAGCAAAGAAAACCAAAAAGCAAATAAAACAAAATTACTGAAAATAAAAACAAAAAGTAAATCATTCATAGTACGAAATATTTGTTTCAATACAAATACAGCTTATTCCTCTTCTTCGTCATCATCATCATCATCATCATCATCATCATCATCATCAAAGGTTCTTGAATATTATCTACCCGTTGTGAATTCAATACTATTTTGTAACGTAAGTTCTGATTCCATTCTTGTTGATTTAAAATTAATTTTTCCATCCTCCTAATATTTTAACTTTTGTTTGATTTCACTAACTTCTGATTAAAATGTATTCAGAATATGTCTTGTATTTCTACTGGCTTCATCTAGTTGTTTTCCTAAGATAAATTAATGCCTTATTGGTAAACTTAATAATCTACTTTTGATTGTAGTACCGTACATAATTCATTTATTCTGTATTTTTATTCTGACAAAACTTTACTAAATTCCGTATTTAGCTTAATCCCATACCTTAATCTAATTTGGTACCCATTTGGTTGATTGACAGAATCTACATATAATTTTATGATTAATTGTTTTGTTCATCCTTTTATAAGGATTCTAAATACCCTTCTTTTGTAATGATTTCCTGTCTCCATCATATTTAATAACCTTTTTCTCCCTCCTAATGATAACGAGGTTAAACATTTTCTTTTTCTACAAATCCAAAATAATTCTCCAATCGATATTATTTGATCTTCAAATATCCTTAATGTATATGTTTCTCTGATTTGATTATATTATTTTTCTAATAGCATTTCTTTTCTCACTTTTACACCTTAAGTCATACTTTTTGATGTCTTCATAATAGATCTAGAGGTTTTTTAGTTGATTCATTCAAAATTCCTGTTATAAAGCATTTCCTATTTAATTTTCTTAAGTCTATAATTCCATAAGGCTTATATTTTCTTGATTGTAATCTTACTGTACCATTCAGAATTTTTACTGTACCATTCTGAAATATATATCCTTCCTGTTCCTATTTTTAATGTTTTGTTACTATACCATTGACACAAATATCCAAATTGTGGCCTGCAAAATGTATTTTTAAACTCAGATTTTCCCAAATGACCTAAATATTATCAAGATAAGTTGACCTTAACTTTTTCTCTTATCCATAAGAATTCTTGTTGAATTTATCACCCTATTTATGTGGACTTGAAAATGTTATTGCATTATTGAAATCTAGTTTAGTTTAAAGCCTAAAAAGCAACTTTGTAAACATATTTCCTTAACTGTAAATATTCCCCATTTGTATCATTTGTTATCTTTGGAATGTTTCCCATAAAATGTCCACCTTATGTTCTCAGTTCAATGTCTCTATGTTTTCAGTCTTTCTTTCAGATTCTGTTCCTTTGAGATTGTTACAGATCTTTCACTGGGCCTTGTTTAAGGCAAAAGTCCATCGCCAGGAAGTTTAATTGACTGTAGCAATGCAAATCTTCTGTAGTAATCGGCTTCGTTCTTTAATTGACTGTAGCAATGCAAATCTTCTGTAGTAATCAGCTTCGTTCTTTTTAATTCAATTTCTTTTGACAATTTCTCTTTTTCACTTCTTCCTCTCGGTGCTCAAAACTTTGCTCTCCATCCGTCGGTATACTTGAATTGCTTTTACTTTGATTTGGTTTTGATGTTTCTTCTTTTATATCATTGGCATTCTTTTTCCTTCTCTCCTTCCTACGAGCTCTGCTACATTGGCTGCTCCTCCCACTTGGACATTCTGGGACTGGTCTCATCCTGTCTCCCCCAGTTAGGCCCCCTGTGGCCGTGTTTGGCCTCCTCCGACCTCTCGAACCTCAGATAAGCTAGATCATCTCGCACTCATCAAGTCATGTTGTCTCATGTCCTCCTCAACTCCTTTCAGCTTTTTCTGTACACAAATAACTCAATACATAGACAATTAGTTTGTTCATATAACACTTAATTCCAGATGTTTTTACAATACGCATAGGTCTATCGGCGAATATTTCATGCAGTGTTAAAGGTGTACGTTTGTTAGTTTACATGCTCATTAATACAAGGTAAAACATAAATTCTGTTACGATTAGTATTTTCACACATTTTGTTAAGTATGGCTTTGATGATTATTTATTTTCTGTACCTTTTTATCTTCCATCCCTTGCAATTATAGATGATAGTCAAATTTTTCTTCACTCTTATCCGTCAAATCAGTTTTTTCGTTCTTATCACAACTCAAAATCTTCATTCTTATCACAAATCAAATACTAAATTTTCATTCCACTTATTCACCCCATGTACATCTATGATAATAATCTTTATGACTGAGATTTTTCACTTCTTATACAATCTAAAAAGATCTCCTGACACTCTGAGGCCCTTTTTAGCTTCCACATCTGTTTGCCCATGCTGGCAAATCAACTGTTCTCGTGTGAGCCTATTATTCAATGACAACCAATCACTTGATCAACCATTTAGCGTTAATCAACCAGACTAACTTTTCAGCATGTTGGAATGGCGGTTCATCCATTCTATACCTGTATAATGTTTTTTCCTCATAAGTAAATACCTAAATACAAGTATCCATTTCTTATCCAAATCTGAATTCACAGTAAAAATGTTTATCAAATGGAGAAACACTTGTCAGCAAAGTATGTAGTTTTTTGGAACATCAATCTTTTCTTGTCATTAATTGCTCTTAAATCGTAGACTAGATACAATTTAAATTTATTTGCTTGAAATGCTAAGTTTGTTACAATCATTTGTTCTTTCTTTTCTCTATTCTCACAGCTTTTTCTTGTTTACCTATGGTGTTATTTGAATTTATTTATTTTATCTATTTTATTTTCCTTTCTGCCATAGCTGTCTATGCCATTTATATTTGCTTTTTAGCTTAGTACCATCATTGGAGTTCTAACTTCCTCTGTAGAATACCAAATTTAAAAACCCCAAATTTTCATTATGCATTTCTTCCTGTAAGATTAATAGGTGTCTGATTTGATTTCAGAAAAGGTAGTCACACCTAACAACATAAGTTCTTGATCAGCCTTTAATTTTGTCTAGCTGATTTCCTCATAAAGATTGTCTGTGTCCCTATAGTATCAAGGTCTTTACTAAACATTGAACGGCTGTTTACTCTTTCCCTTTTTCACTCAAAGGCTTGTATGAAGAAGCAAAAGTATAGTCCAGTTTTTCTCTTGTCTCCAAGAACAATATTGTCTTTGTTGGTCTCCTTTTGGATTCCACTTAGTCTTTTTGTTGTTTGTTTGTAATGGTCTCTTGAACATATGCGCAGTGCCCCCTTCACTGCTTGAGATCAGTTATAGTCCCATTCATATACAGTAGGATGTGTCCACAGCTTAGTTTATGAGTTCTTTTCTTTTTGCAACTCCAACACTTTGATGTCACACACAGTTTTTCATTGTCTTTGCATCGCCAGCTTTTATTCACTTTCTTGAATGTCAAAGGATCAGAGCTTTCAGCCTTTCAAGGTTTAACTTAACCCATTGCAAAATATTGCCTTTCAATTTAAAATAAAATTTATTTTGTGACCACCTTCAATCATCAGATGAAGACTCCTCTTCATTTTGTTAAATCTTTTTCCTTTATATAATTTATCTGTGTCATTCACCTTTTAATAATTTTTCTGTCCTTTTTAATTTTTCATCTTTATTTCCACCTTTAATAACTTGGTCTCTAATCTTTTTTCTCTAATTTGTTATTTCTCTTTGATGCTTCACCTCTGTTTTTCTGCTAGATTTTGCTTAAATCCCACAATTCCCCTCGAGCAATGAGAGTTGATCTTTACAGGTCAAATCTGGTGACCATTTAGAACCCCCTCCCTTTCTCTCTCTCTATCTCTCCATCTCTCCTTCTCCCTTTGAGTGTTTCTTTGTCTGTTAATTATCTCCTCTTATCTTTCACTAGTTTATATTTTTATTTAGTTGTATTTCTCCTCACACAATGCCACATCAAATGTTTCCTCATTTGAACTCCAATTATTTTATTTTCTAATTCTCCACACAACAATTGTTTAATCCTTATTTTTCCATTAATGTGACTGCCATAATCTTTTCTTTGCAATATAACACACCTTATATTTTATAATTATTTCTCATTTAACCACTTCACAAACTTATTGTTTTTATTTATCCAATTTAAATATTCCCCAAATTGTTACTTAGATTTCCAATGTGTCTTTAAAATAAAATTTCCTTTATAATATTTTGTAGTGTTTTGTCAAATAGAATCAAATACCATCACCAACATCTGTCCTTTTTTGGACAAGCAATCTTTTCCTATTGAGCACAATTTTTTTTTTTTTTTTATCAATCATTTAAACGAATTATTTAATTTCTAGAATTAGCTTTATACTTCACTGTAATAACTAATATTTTTGGCTACAATACCTCAGAACCACAATGTCTTCAAATCTAATTTTTAATACCCAGCATTTACAACTGTCTCTTATTCATACTCTTACTCATATTTTCAAACTTTATCTCCCTTTTTTTATAGTTTTAAACAATCTTCACTCCTGTAACACAACACCTCTCTGTGCTCTCTACAGAGCAACAGAAGAAAGACACACCCACTGCTCACTCAGCCCCCAACTCTTTCCATCTCATACATTCACACACAGACTCACTGTAGACACATTGCATTCTCACACAAATAAAATAAAACAACTCTATCTAGACTACCTGGCCAAGTTTATCATTCCACTTCACTTCCATCAACGTGGAAAAGATTCACTTACACCATTTACCAATCCAACATGACAAATAAAACAAAAACAATATCTCTCATCAGCCCGGGCCTTCCAAAACAACAAGACAAATAACACATAGACCGTACCTGACCTGCAGGACTTTAATAACTCTTCTCTCCGAACCCCAACGTGTCTGCCCTGACACGGTAACACTCAGGTTCGCGAAACTTCTTAGGCATTTTCTCAACTTTAACATTAAATCTTTATCCAAGCCATCATCTGTCCTAGCCCACATTCCTTTTGAAAATGAAACCCTTTATTCTTATCATTTAATCTAGTAATCTTTAATTTCCCCTTTTAATTCTTAAATTTGGAAGAGCATTTGAGATTTGACCACACCGAGCCCTCTCAGGTGAACAATACAATCTTTAAACAAGCAAAATTGATTGATTAATAGGTGGCCACCTGATTGCATTGTCCATTGAGAAAGCCAGCTGTGGTCTCAGGTTCTGTGCTCCTTTTGATGTCCCATCTGGTGTCAATTGTTTTTACCAAACCTTAAATTTCAAGTGTATATTTGATAACCTATAAACCAAATTGTTAACCCAACCATTTTTCAGTAATAACTCATTAGCATTTATTTATTTATTTATTTATTTATTTTTTTTTTTTTTAATTTTATTTATTTTTTTTTTTTTTTAGGGCTCATTCTTCCACACTCTAACACAGTAATTTACCCTATACTCACAGGATATACCCCCCTTAACAGCCCGCAGAGACTGCCTAAGGGAAACCCTCCCCCTGCTTTACCAGATGCACGTTCACATTTCTCTCACTAACAAACAAAACTCTGCAGCTGCATACATACACACTCAAACACAAATAGATAAACAAATAACCAATCGTTAATTCACATAACGATTTAAACTTTTATCCGTTCTCTTAACTTAAACCTCTACGTCATCCTTTTCCCCGATAGACGCAGCATATGCAACCTTGCATACAAAACTCTTACGCGTTCTCTTTTACTTAAACCTCTACGTCATCCTTTTCCCCGATAGACGCAGCATATGCAACCTTGCATACAAAACTCTTACGCGTTCTCTTTTACTTAAACCTCTACGTCATCCTTTTCCCCGATAGACGCAGCATATGCAACCTTGCATACAAAACTCTTACGCGTTCTCTTTTACTTAAACCTCTACGTCATCCTTTTCCCCGATAGACGCAGCATATGCAACCTTGCACACAAAACTCTTACGCGTTCTCTTTTACTTAAACCTCTACGTCATCCTTTTCCCCGATAGACGCAGCATATGCAACCTTGCATACAAAACTCTTACGCGTTCTCTTTTACTTAAACCTCTACGTCATCCTTTTCCCCGATAGACGCAGCATATGCAACCTTGCATACAAAACTCTTACGCGTTCTCTTTTACTTAAACATCTACGTCATCCTTTTCCCCGATAGACGCAGCATATGCAACCTTGCATACAAAACTCTTACGCGTTCTCTTTTACTTAAACCTCTACGTCATCCTTTTCCCCGATAGACGCAGCATATGCAACCTTGCATACAAAACTCTTACGCGTTCTCTTTTACTTAAACCTCTACGTCATCCTTTTCCCCGATAGACGCAGCATATGCAACCTTGCATACAAAACTCTTACGCGTTCTCTTTTACTTACAATCTGTTTCAATTCACCATGATCATCAAAGCCAAAGTAATTAACACAGATTCATGCATGCATGCCTTAATTAGATTGTACCCTTGAAATCAAAACCCAGTTCACCTATATGGTTCTTAAATTTAGAAGAGCTTAAATTTCTCACCACATTGAGCAAAGTCTGGCAAACAACACAAACCTAATTTAATAAGCAAAAAGTGCTTACCTTGGTATATGGCCATACGTTGTTTGTGTTGCTCGTCAGGTTCGCCCAGGTGGTGTGACTGTCCAGCTCTTTTCTATCCCGGGTTTCGGCACCAAATGTTGTGGTTTTCATTTTCCTCCAATGCAACAATCTTCAGTCTTAGGTTTTGATTTCA
Organism: Paramisgurnus dabryanus; assembly: GCF_030506205.2. Classification (NCBI taxonomy): domain Eukaryota; kingdom Metazoa; phylum Chordata; class Actinopteri; order Cypriniformes; family Cobitidae; genus Paramisgurnus; species Paramisgurnus dabryanus. The sequence goes on from NC_133344.1 coordinate 45,705,742, forward strand.
AGAGATAGACTTTTATTATCCGGACAAATAAAAAGCCGAGCCTGCCTGATAAAACCTCCCAGAACCAGTCAAGCTGGCCTGGGAGAAATCTTCAAACCAGTCTGACTTTCTGAGCCAGGCTTGGTAAATATATATGGTTTTGGTTCCCCCCTCCTCCATGCTTAAAACAATATGTTTCTGTTCAGGCAGGAACCAAATGACATTCCTCAGACCAGTGTCTTCTTCCCGTGACCTATTTGACCCTGGCCATTCACTTACTTAAACCCTTTGTGCCCTTTGACATGAAACACACACAGCTGGGTTGCAAATAGCAATCCCATGGCAAACTCCTGACTTACACAACATAACACATGACCTGCATAACTTCATAGTAAACAAATTGCGTGTGATTATAATGGTAAACTCATATTCATCATATTCATGTAGATTGGGATTAAAATAAAACTTCTTCAATTGATGCCTATGTACAAACTGTTGGCTGGCTGGTAAAGTCAAACTTGCTGTATTATTTGCCCACATAAGCTATGAAGACTGCTTCAGGAGACATAGGAACAGTGATAAAATGAACAACCTACTGGCTTTGGAAAATTAAAAGTGAATTTGCAGGCTAGAAGCTGCCCACAAACTATATCAGAGATAAAGAAGTGACTACTTGTCAATGGAGAAGGCCACTTGAGCCTTGTTGGAATTTAACCTGGGTTTCTCATGCCTATGTTCAAACTGTTGGATGGCTGGTACAGTCAGAGTAAAACCCACAAATACATAGAAACTATCAGATCTAAAGAAGATTTGTTTGCTTCTTTCAAAACCCAAAGACACTGTTTGCATCTGCTGTATTATTTGCTAATTTTATGTCCAGTACTCTATCTTAAATTTGATCTAAAATTTCCAGCAAAAACCTTAAGCCCACATCAGCTATGAAGACTGCTTCAGGAGACATAGGAACAGTACTAAAATGAACAACCTACTGGCTTTGGAAAATTAAAAGGGAATTTGCAGGCTAGAAGCTGCCCACAAACTCTATCAGAGATAAAGAAGTGATTACTTGTCAATGGAGAAGGCCACTTGAGCCTTGTTGGAATTGAACCTGGGTCTACCATATGGAAGAACTAGTGCTCTAACCCCTAGACTACAGCAGATGTGTTGATGCCAGGCTGCCAAAATCTGGTTCTGTGTATTGCTGCCTATGTACAAACTGTTGGCTGGCTGGTAAAGTCAAACTTGCTGTATTATTTGCCCACATAAGCTATGAAGACTGCTTCAGGAGACATAGGAACAGTGATAAAATGAACAACCTACTGGCTTTGGAAAATTAAAAGTGAATTTGCAGGCTAGAAGCTGCCCACAAACTCTATCAGAGATAAAGAAGTGACTACTTGTCAATGAGAAGGCCACTTGAGCCTTGTTGGAATTTAACCTGGGTTTCTCATGCCTATGTACAAACTGTTGGCTGGCTGGTAAAGTCAGAGTCAAACCCACAAATACATGAAAACTATCAGATCTAAAGAATATTTGTTTGCTTCCTTCAAAACCCAAAGACACTGTTGGCATCTGCTGTATTATTTGCTAATTTTATGTCCAGGAATTTTTCTTACATTTGATCTTAAATGTCCAGCAAAATCCTTAAGCCCACATAAGCTATGAAGACTGCTTCAGGAGACATAGGAACAGTGATAAAATAAACAACCTACTGGCTTTGGAAAATTAAAAGTGAATTTGCAGGCTAGAAGCTGCCCACAAACTCTATCAGAGATAAAGAAGTGACTACTTGTCAATGGAGAAGGCCACTTGAGCCTTGTTGGAATTGAACCTGGGTCTCCCATATGGGAGAACTCGTGCTCTAACCCCTAGACTACAGCAGATGTGTTGATGCCAGGCTGCCAAAATCTGGTTCTGTGTATTGCTGCCTATGTACAAACTGTTGGCTGGCTGGTAAAGTCAAACTTGCTGTATTATTTGCCCACATAAGCTATGAAGACTGCTTCAGGAGACATAGGAACAGTACTAAAATGAACAACCTACTGGCTTTGGAAAATTAAAAGTGAATTTGCATGCTAGAAGCTGCCCACAAACTCTATCAGAGATAAAGAAGTGACTACTTGTCAATGCAGAAGGCTACTTGAGCCTTGTTGGAATTTAACCTGGGTTTCTCATGCCTATTTTCAAACTGTTGGATGGCTGGTACAGTCAGAGTAAAACCCACAAATACATAGAAACTATCAGATCTAAAGAAGATTTGTTTGCTTCCTTCAAAACCCAAAGACACTGTTGGCATCTGCTGTATTATTTGCTAATTTTATGTCCAGGAATTTTTCTTACATTTGATCTTAAATGTCCAGCAAAATCCTTAAGCCCACATAAGCTATGAAGACTGCTTCAGGAGACATAGGAACAGTGATAAAATTAACAACCTACTGGCTTTGGAAAATTAAAAGTGAATTTGCAGGCTAGAAGCTGCCCACAAACTCTATCAGAGATAAAGAAGTGACTACTTGTCAATGGAGAAGGCCACTTGAGCCTTGTTGGAATTTAACCTGTGTCTCCCATATGGGAGAACTAGTGCTCTAACCCCTAGACTACAGCAGATGTGTTGATGCCAGGCTGCCAAAATCTGTTTCTGTGTATTGATGCCTATGTACAAACTGTTGGCTGGCTGGTAAAGTCAAACTTGCTGTATTATTTGCCCACATAAGCTATGAAGACTGCTTCAGGAGACATAGGAACAGTGATAAAATGAACAACCTACTGGCTTTGGAAAATTAAAAGTGAATTTGCAGGCTAGAAGCTGCCCACAAACTATATCAGAGATAAAGAAGTGACTACTTGTCAATGGAGAAGGCCACTTGAGCCTTGTTGGAATTTAACCTGGGTTTCTCATGCCTATGTTCAAACTGTTGGATGGCTGGTACAGTCAGAGTAAAACCCACAAATACATAGAAACTATCAGATCTAAAGAAGATTTGTTTGCTTCTTTCAAAACCCAAAGACACTGTTTGCATCTGCTGTATTATTTGCTAATTTTATGTCCAGTACTCTATCTTAAATTTGATCTAAAATTTCCAGCAAAAACCTTAAGCCCACATCAGCTATGAAGACTGCTTCAGGAGACATAGGAACAGTACTAAAATGAACAACCTACTGGCTTTGGAAAATTAAAAGGGAATTTGCAGGCTAGAAGCTGCCCACAAACTCTATCAGAGATAAAGAAGTGATTACTTCTCAATGGAGAAGGCCACTTGAGCCTTGTTGGAATTGAACCTGGGTCTCCCATATGGGAGAACTAGTGCTCTAACCCCTAGACTACAGCAGATGTGTTGATGCCAGGCTGCCAAAATCTGGTTCTGTGTATTGCTGCCTATGTACAAACTGTTGGCTGGCTGGTAAAGTCAAACTTGCTGTATTATTTGCCCACATAAGCTATGAAGACTGCTTCAGGAGACATAGGAACAGTGATAAAATGAACAACCTACTGGCTTTGGAAAATTAAAAGTGAATTTGCAGGCTAGAAGCTGCCCACAAACTCTATCAGAGATAAAGAAGTGACTACTTGTCAATGAGAAGGCCACTTGAGCCTTGTTGGAATTTAACCTGGGTTTCTCATGCCTATGTACAAACTGTTGGCTGGCTGGTAAAGTCAGAGTCAAACCCACAAATACATGAAAACTATCAGATCTAAAGAATATTTGTTTGCTTCCTTCAAAACCAAAAGACACTGTTGGCATCTGCTGTATTATTTGCTAATTTTATGTCCAGGAATTTTTCTTACATTTGATCTTAAATGTCCAGCAAAATCCTTAAGCCCACATAAGCTATGAAGACTGCTTCAGGAGACATAGGAACAGTGATAAAATAAGCAACCTACTGGCTTTGGAAAATTAAAAGTGAATTTGCAGGCTAGAAGCTGCCCACAAACTCTATCAGAGATAAAGAAGTGACTACTTGTCAATGGAGAAGGCCACTTGAGCCTTGTTGGAATTTAACCTGGGTTTCTCATGCCTATGTTCAAACTGTTGGATGGCTGGTACAGTCAGAGTAAAACCCACAAATACATAGAAACTATCAGATCTAAAGAAGATTTGTTTGCTTCTTTCAAAACCCAAAGACATCGTTTGCATCTGCTGTATTATTTGCTAATTTTATGTCCAGTACTCTATCTTAAATTTGATCTAAAATGTCCAGCAAAAACCTTAAGCCCACATCAGCTATGAAGACTGCTTCAGTATACATAGGAACAGTACTAAAATGAACAACCTACTGGCTTTGGAAAATTAAAAGTGAATTTGCAGGCTAGAAGCTGCCCACAAACTCTATCAGAGATAAAGAAGTGACTACTTGTCAATGGAGAAGGCTACTTGAGCCTTGTTGGAATTTAACCTGTGTCTCCCATATGGGAGAACTAGTGCTCTAACCCCTAGACTACAGCAGATGTGTTGATGCCAGGCTGCCAAAATCTGTTTCTGTGTATTGATGCCTATGTACAAACTGTTGGCTGGCTCGTAAAGTCAAACTTGCTGTATTATTTGCCCACATAAGCTATGAAGACTGCTTCAGGAGACATAGGAACAGTGATAAAATGAACAACCTACTGGCTTTGGAAAATTAAAAGTGAATTTGCAGGCTAGAAGCTGCCCACAAACTATATCAGAGATAAAGAAGTGACTACTTGTCAATGGAGAAGGCCACTTGAGCCTTGTTGGAATTTAACCTGGGTTTCTCATGCCTATGTTCAAACTGTTGGATGGCTGGTACAGTCAGAGTAAAACCCACAAATACATAGAAACTATCAGATCTAAAGAAGATTTGTTTGCTTCTTTCAAAACCCAAAGACACTGTTTGCATCTGCTGTATTATTTGCTAATTTTATGTCCAGTACTCTATCTTAAATTTGATCTAAAATTTCCAGCAAAAACCTTAAGCCCACATCAGCTATGAAGACTGCTTCAGGAGACATAGGAACAGTACTAAAATGAACAACCTACTGGCTTTGGAAAATTAAAAGGGAATTTGCAGGCTAGAAGCTGCCCACAAACTCTATCAGAGATAAAGAAGTGACTACTTGTCAATGGAGAAGGCCACTTGAGCCTTGTTGGAATTGAACCTGGGTCTCCCATATGGGAGAACTCGTGCTCTAACCCCTAGACTACAGCAGATGTGTTGATGCCAGGCTGCCAAAATCTGGTTCTGTGTATTGCTGCCTATGTACAAACTGTTGGCTGGCTGGTAAAGTCAAACTTGCTGTATTATTTGCCCACATAAGCTATGAAGACTGCTTCAGGAGACATAGGAACAGTACTAAAATGAACAACCTACTGGCTTTGGAAAATTAAAAGTGAATTTGCATGCTAGAAGCTGCCCACAAACTCTATCAGAGATAAAGAAGTGACTACTTGTCAATGCAGAAGGCTACTTGAGCCTTGTTGGAATTTAACCTGGGTTTCTCATGCCTATTTTCAAACTGTTGGATGGCTGGTACAGTCAGAGTAAAACCCACAAATACATAGAAACTATCAGATCTAAAGAAGATTTGTTTGCTTCCTTCAAAACCCAAAGACACTGTTGGCATCTGCTGTATTATTTGCTAATTTTATGTCCAGGAATTTTTCTTACATTTGATCTTAAATGTCCAGCAAAATCCTTAAGCCCACATAAGCTATGAAGACTGCTTCAGGAGACATAGGAACAGTGATAAAATTAACAACCTACTGGCTTTGGAAAATTAAAAGTGAATTTGCAGGCTAGAAGCTGCCCACAAACTCTATCAGAGATAAAGAAGTGACTACTTGTCAATGGAGAAGGCCACTTGAGCCTTGTTGGAATTTAACCTGTGTCTCCCATATGGGAGAACTAGTGCTCTAACCCCTAGACTACAGCAGATGTGTTGATGCCAGGCTGCCAAAATCTGTTTCTGTGTATTGATGCCTATGTACAAACTGTTGGCTGGCTGGTAAAGTCAAACTTGCTGTATTATTTGCCCACATAAGCTATGAAGACTGCTTCAGGAGACATAGGAACAGTGATAAAATGAACAACCTACTGGCTTTGGAAAATTAAAAGTGAATTTGCAGGCTAGAAGCTGCCCACAAACTATATCAGAGATAAAGAAGTGACTACTTGTCAATGGAGAAGGCCACTTGAGCCTTGTTGGAATTTAACCTGGGTTTCTCATGCCTATGTTCAAACTGTTGGATGGCTGGTACAGTCAGAGTAAAACCCACAAATACATAGAAACTATCAGATCTAAAGAAGATTTGTTTGCTTCTTTCAAAACCCAAAGACACTGTTTGCATCTGCTGTATTATTTGCTAATTTTATGTCCAGTACTCTATCTTAAATTTGATCTAAAATTTCCAGCAAAAACCTTAAGCCCACATCAGCTATGAAGACTGCTTCAGGAGACATAGGAACAGTACTAAAATGAACAACCTACTGGCTTTGGAAAATTAAAAGGGAATTTGCAGGCTAGAAGCTGCCCACAAACTCTATCAGAGATAAAGAAGTGACTACTTGTCAATGGAGAAGGCCACTTGAGCCTTGTTGGAATTGAACCTGGGTCTCCCATATGGGAGAACTCGTGCTCTAACCCCTAGACTACAGCAGATGTGTTGATGCCAGGCTGCCAAAATCTGGTTCTGTGTATTGCTGCCTATGTACAAACTGTTGGCTGGCTGGTAAAGTCAAACTTGCTGTATTATTTGCCCACATAAGCTATGAAGACTGCTTCAGGAGACATAGGAACAGTACTAAAATGAACAACCTACTGGCTTTGGAAAATTAAAAGTGAATTTGCATGCTAGAAGCTGCCCACAAACTCTATCAGAGATAAAGAAGTGACTACTTGTCAATGCAGAAGGCTACTTGAGCCTTGTTGGAATTTAACCTGGGTTTCTCATGCCTATTTTCAAACTGTTGGATGGCTGGTACAGTCAGAGTAAAACCCACAAATACATAGAAACTATCAGATCTAAAGAAGATTTGTTTGCTTCCTTCAAAACCCAAAGACACTGTTGGCATCTGCTGTATTATTTGCTAATTTTATGTCCAGGAATTTTTCTTACATTTGATCTTAAATGTCCAGCAAAATCCTTAAGCCCACATAAGCTATGAAGACTGCTTCAGGAGACATAGGAACAGTGATAAAATTAACAACCTACTGGCTTTGGAAAATTAAAAGTGAATTTGCAGGCTAGAAGCTGCCCACAAACTCTATCAGAGATAAAGAAGTGACTACTTGTCAATGGAGAAGGCCACTTGAGCCTTGTTGGAATTTAACCTGTGTCTCCCATATGGGAGAACTAGTGCTCTAACCCCTAGACTACAGCAGATGTGTTGATGCCAGGCTGCCAAAATCTGTTTCTGTGTATTGATGCCTATGTACAAACTGTTGGCTGGCTGGTAAAGTCAAACTTGCTGTATTATTTGCCCACATAAGCTATGAAGACTGCTTCAGGAGACATAGGAACAGTGATAAAATGAACAACCTACTGGCTTTGGAAAATTAAAAGTGAATTTGCAGGCTAGAAGCTGCCCACAAACTATATCAGAGATAAAGAAGTGACTACTTGTCAATGGAGAAGGCCACTTGAGCCTTGTTGGAATTTAACCTGGGTTTCTCATGCCTATGTTCAAACTGTTGGATGGCTGGTACAGTCAGAGTAAAACCCACAAATACATAGAAACTATCAGATCTAAAGAAGATTTGTTTGCTTCTTTCAAAACCCAAAGACACTGTTTGCATCTGCTGTATTATTTGCTAATTTTATGTCCAGTACTCTATCTTAAATTTGATCTAAAATTTCCAGCAAAAACCTTAAGCCCACATCAGCTATGAAGACTGCTTCAGGAGACATAGGAACAGTACTAAAATGAACAACCTACTGGCTTTGGAAAATTAAAAGGGAATTTGCAGGCTAGAAGCTGCCCACAAACTCTATCAGAGATAAAGAAGTGATTACTTGTCAATGGAGAAGGCCACTTGAGCCTTGTTGGAATTGAACCTGGGTCTCCCATATGGGAGAACTAGTGCTCTAACCCCTAGACTACAGCAGATGTGTTGATGCCAGGCTGCCAAAATCTGGTTCTGTGTATTGCTGCCTATGTACAAACTGTTGGCTGGCTGGTAAAGTCAAACTTGCTGTATTATTTGCCCACATAAGCTATGAAGACTGCTTCAGGAGACATAGGAACAGTGATAAAATGAACAACCTACTGGCTTTGGAAAATTAAAAGTGAATTTGCAGGCTAGAAGCTGCCCACAAACTCTATCAGAGATAAAGAAGTGACTACTTGTCAATGAGAAGGCCACTTGAGCCTTGTTGGAATTTAACCTGGGTTTCTCATGCCTATGTACAAACTGTTGGCTGGCTGGTAAAGTCAGAGTCAAACCCACAAATACATGAAAACTATCAGATCTAAAGAATATTTGTTTGCTTCCTTCAAAACCAAAAGACACTGTTGGCATCTGCTGTATTATTTGCTAATTTTATGTCCAGGAATTTTTCTTACATTTGATCTTAAATGTCCAGCAAAATCCTTAAGCCCACATAAGCTATGAAGACTGCTTCAGGAGACATAGGAACAGTGATAAAATAAGCAACCTACTGGCTTTGGAAAATTAAAAGTGAATTTGCAGGCTAGAAGCTGCCCACAAACTCTATCAGAGATAAAGAAGTGACTACTTGTCAATGGAGAAGGCCACTTGAGCCTTGTTGGAATTTAACCTGGGTTTCTCATGCCTATGTTCAAACTGTTGGATGGCTGGTACAGTCAGAGTAAAACCCACAAATACATAGAAACTATCAGATCTAAAGAAGATTTGTTTGCTTCTTTCAAAACCCAAAGACATCGTTTGCATCTGCTGTATTATTTGCTAATTTTATGTCCAGTACTCTATCTTAAATTTGATCTAAAATGTCCAGCAAAAACCTTAAGCCCACATCAGCTATGAAGACTGCTTCAGTATACATAGGAACAGTACTAAAATGAACAACCTACTGGCTTTGGAAAATTAAAAGTGAATTTGCAGGCTAGAAGCTGCCCACAAACTCTATCAGAGATAAAGAAGTGACTACTTGTCAATGGAGAAGGCTACTTGAGCCTTGTTGGAATTTAACCTGTGTCTCCCATATGGGAGAACTAGTGCTCTAACCCCTAGACTACAGCAGATGTGTTGATGCCAGGCTGCCAAAATCTGTTTCTGTGTATTGATGCCTATGTACAAACTGTTGGCTGGCTCGTAAAGTCAAACTTGCTGTATTATTTGCCCACATAAGCTATGAAGACTGCTTCAGGAGACATAGGAACAGTGATAAAATGAACAACCTACTGGCTTTGGAAAATTAAAAGTGAATTTGCAGGCTAGAAGCTGCCCACAAACTATATCAGAGATAAAGAAGTGACTACTTGTCAATGGAGAAGGCCACTTGAGCCTTGTTGGAATTTAACCTGGGTTTCTCATGCCTATGTTCAAACTGTTGGATGGCTGGTACAGTCAGAGTAAAACCCACAAATACATAGAAACTATCAGATCTAAAGAAGATTTGTTTGCTTCTTTCAAAACCCAAAGACACTGTTTGCATCTGCTGTATTATTTGCTAATTTTATGTCCAGTACTCTATCTTAAATTTGATCTAAAATTTCCAGCAAAAACCTTAAGCCCACATCAGCTATGAAGACTGCTTCAGGAGACATAGGAACAGTACTAAAATGAACAACCTACTGGCTTTGGAAAATTAAAAGGGAATTTGCAGGCTAGAAGCTGCCCACAAACTCTATCAGAGATAAAGAAGTGATTACTTGTCAATGGAGAAGGCCACTTGAGCCTTGTTGGAATTGAACCTGGGTCTCCCATATGGGAGAACTAGTGCTCTAACCCCTAGACTACAGCAGATGTGTTGATGCCAGGTTGCCAAAATCTGGTTCTGTGTATTGCTGCCTATGTACAAACTGTTGGCTGGCTGGTAAAGTCAAACTTGCTGTATTATTTGCCCACATAAGCTATGAAGACTGCTTCAGGAGACATAGGAACAGTGATAAAATGAACAACCTACTGGCTTTGGAAAATTAAAAGTGAATTTGCAGGCTAGAAGCTGCCCACAAACTCTATCAGAGATAAAGAAGTGACTACTTGTCAATGAGAAGGCCACTTGAGCCTTGTTGGAATTTAACCTGGGTTTCTCATGCCTATGTACAAACTGTTGGCTGGCTGGTAAAGTCAGAGTCAAACCCACAAATACATGAAAACTATCAGATCTAAAGAATATTTGTTTGCTTCCTTCAAAACCCAAAGACACTGTTGGCATCTGCTGTATTATTTGCTAATTTTATGTCCAGGAATTTTTCTTACATTTGATCTTAAATGTCCAGCAAAATCCTTAAGCCCACATAAGCTATGAAGACTGCTTCAGGAGACATAGGAACAGTGATAAAATAAACAACCTACTGGCTTTGGAAAATTAAAAGTGAATTTGCAGGCTAGAAGCTGCCCACAAACTCTATCAGAGATAAAGAAGTGACTACTTGTCAATGGAGAAGGCCACTTGAGCCTTGTTGGAATTGAACCTGGGTCTCCCATATGGGAGAACTAGTGCTCTAAGCCCTAGACTACAGCAGATGTGTTGATGCCAGGCTGCCAAAATCTGGTTCTGTGTATTGCTGCCTGTGTACAAACTGTTGGCTGGCTGGTAAAGTCAAACTTGCTGTATTATTTGCCCACATAAGCTATGAAGACTGCTTCAGGAGACATAGGAACAGTGATAAAATGAACAACCTACTGGCTTTGGAAAATTAAAAGTGAATTTGCAGGCTAGAAGCTGCCCACAAACTCTATCAGAGATAAAGAAGTGACTACTTGTCAATGGAGAAGGCTACTTGAGCCTTGTTGGAATTTAACCTGGGTTTCTCATGCCTATTTTCAAACTGTTGGATGGCTGGTACAGTCAGAGTAAAACCCACAAATACATAGAAACTATCAGATCTAAAAAAGATTTGTTTGCTTCTTTCAAAACCCAAATACACTGTTTGCATCTGCTGTATTATTTGCAAATTTTATGTCCAGTACTCTATCTTAAATTTGATCTAAAATGTCCAGCAAAAACCTTAAGCCCACATCAGCTATGAAGACTGCTTCAGGAGACATAGGAACAGTACTAAAATGAACAACCTACTGGCTTTGGAAAATTAAAAGTGAATTTGCAGGCTAGAAGCTGCCCACAAACTCTATCAGAGATAAAGAAGTGACTACTTGTCAATGGAGAAGGCCACTTGAGCCTTGTTGGAATTTAACCTGGGTTTCTCATGCCTATGTTCAAACTGTTGGATGGCTGGTACAGTCAGAGTAAAACCCACAAATACATAGAAACTATCAGATCTAAAGAAGATTTGTTTGCTTCTTTCAAAACCCAAAGACACTGTTTGCATCTGCTGTATTATTTGCTAATTTTATGTCCAGTACTCTATCTTAAATTTGATCTAAAATTTCCAGCAAAAACCTTAAGCCCACATCAGCTATGAAGACTGCTTCAGGAGACATAGGAACAGTACTAAAATGAACAACCTACTGGCTTTGGAAAATTAAAAGGGAATTTGCAGGCTAGAAGCTGCCCACAAACTCTATCAGAGATAAAGAAGTGATTACTTGTCAATGGAGAAGGCCACTTGAGCCTTGTTGGAATTGAACCTGGGTCTCCCATATGGGAGAACTAGTGCTCTAACCCCTAGACTACAGCAGATGTGTTGATGCCAGGCTGCCAAAATCTGGTTCTGTGTATTGCTGCCTATGTACAAACTGTTGGCTGGCTGGTAAAGTCAAACTTGCTGTATTATTTGCCCACATAAGCTATGAAGACTGCTTCAGGAGACATAGGAACAGTGATAAAATGAACAACCTACTGGCTTTGGAAAATTAAAAGTGAATTTGCAGGCTAGAAGCTGCCCACAAACTCTATCAGAGATAAAGAAGTGACTACTTGTCAATGGAGAAGGCTACTTGAGCCTTGTTGGAATTTAACCTGGGTTTCTCATGCCTATTTTCAAACTGTTGGATGGCTGGTACAGTCAGAGTAAAACCCACAAATACATAGAAACTATCAGATCTAAAGAAGATTTGTTTGCTTCTTTCAAAACCCAAAGACACTGTTTGCATCTGCTGTATTATTTGCTAATTTTATGTCCAGTACTCTATCTTAAATTTGATCTAAAATGTCCAGCAAAAACCTTAAGCCCACATCAGCTATGAAGACTGCTTCAGGAGACATAGGAACAGTACTAAAATGAACAACCTACTGGCTTTGGAAAATTAAAAGTGAATTTGCATGCTAGAAGCTGCCCACAAACTCTATCAGAGATAAAGAAGTGACTACTTGTCAATGCAGAAGGCTACTTGAGCCTTGTTGGAATTTAACCTGGGTTTCTCATGCCTATTTTCAAACTGTTGGATGGCTGGTACAGTCAGAGTAAAACCCACAAATACATAGAAACTATCAGATCTAAAGAAGATTTGTTTGCTTCTTTCAAAAACCAAAGACACTGTTTGCATCTGCTGTATTATTAGCAAATTTTATGTCCAGTACTCTATCTTAAATTTGATCTAAAATGTCCAGCAAAAACCTTAAGCCCACATCAGCTATGAAGACTGCTTCAGGAGAAATAGGAACAGTACTAAAATGAACAACCTACTGGCTTTGGAAAATTAAAAGTGAATTTGCAGGCTAGAAGCTGCCCACAAACTCTATCAGAGATAAAGGAGTGACTACTTGTCAATGGAGAAGGCCACTTGAGCCTTGTTGGAATTGAACCTGGGTCTCCCATATGGGAGAACTAGTGCTCTAACCCCTAGACTACAGCAGATGTATTGATACCGGGCTGCCAAAATCTGGTTCTGTGTATTGCTGCCTATGTACAAGCTGTTGGCTGGCTGGTAAAGTCAAACTTGCTGTATTATTTGCCCACATAAGCTATGAAGACTGTTTCAGGAGACATAGGAACAGTGATAAAATGAACAACCTACTGGCTTTGGAAAATTAAAAGTGAATTTGCAGGCTAGAAGCTGCCCACAAACTCTATCAGAGATAAAGAAGTGACTACTTGTCAATGAGAAGGCCACTTGAGCCTTGTTGGAATTTAACCTGGGTTTCTCATGCCTATTTTCAAACTGTTGGCTGGCTGGTAAAGTCAGAGTCAAACCCACAAATACATGAAAACTATCAGATCTAAAGAATATTTGTTTGCTTCCTTCAAAACCCAAAGACACTGTTGGCATCTGCTGTATTATTTGCTAATTTTATGTCCAGGAATTTTTCTTACATTTGATCTTAAATGTCCAGCAAAATCCTTAAGCCCACATAAGCTATGAAGACTGCTTCAGGAGACATAGGAACAGTGATAAAATAAACAACCTACTGGCTTTGGAAAATTAAAAGTGAATTTGCAGGCTAGAAGCTGCCCACAAACTCTATCAGAGATAAAGAAGTGACTACTTGTCAATGGAGAAGGCCACTTGAGCCTTGTTGGAATTGAACCTGGGACTCCCATATGGGAGAACTAGTGCTCTAACCCCTAGACTACAGCAGATGTGTTGATGCCAGGCTGCCAAAATCTGGTTCTGTGTATTGCTGCCTATGTACAAACTGTTGGCTGGCTGGTAAAGTCAAACTTGCTGTATTATTTGCCCACATAAGCTATGAAGACTGCTTCAGGAGACATAGGAACAGTGATAAAATGAACAACCTACTGGCTTTGGAAAATTAAAAGTGAATTTGCAGGCTAGAAGCTGCCCACAAACTCTATCAGAGATAAAGAAGTGACTACTTGTCAATGCAGAAGGCTACTTGAGCCTTGTTGGAATTTAACCTGGGTTTCTCATGCCTATTTTCAAACTGTTGGATGGCTGGTACAGTCAGAGTAAAACCCACAAATACATAGAAACTATCAGATCTAAAGAAGATTTGTTTGCTTCTTTCAAAACCCAAAGACACTGTTTGCATCTGCTGTATTATTAGCAAATTTTATGTCCAGTACTCTATCTTAAATTTGATCTAAAATGTCCAGCAAAAACCTTAAGCCCACATCAGCTATGAAGACTACTTCAGGAGACATAGGAACAGTACTAAAATGAACAACCTACTGGCTTTGGAAAATTAAAACTGAATTTGCAGGCTAGAAGCTGCCCACAAACTCTATCAGAGATAAAGAAGTGACTACTTGTCAATGCAGAAGGCTACTTGAGCCTTGTTGGAATTTAACCTGGGTTTCTCATGCCTATTTTCAAACTGTTGGATGGCTGGTACAGTCAGAGTAAAACCCACAAATACATAGAAACTATCAGATCTAAAGAAGATTTGTTTGCTTCTTTCAAAACCCAAAGACACTGTTTGCATCTGCTGTATTATTAGCAAATTTTATGTCCAGTACTCTATCTTAAATTTGATCTAAAATGTCCAGCAAAAACCTTAAGCCCACATCAGCTATGAAGACTGCTTCAGGAGACATAGGAACAGTACTAAAATGAACAACCTACTGGCTTTGGAAAATTAAAACTGAATTTGCAGGCTAGAAGCTGCCCACAAACTCTATCAGAGATAAAGAAGTGACTACTTGTCAATGAGAAGGCCACTTGAGCCTTGTTGGAATTTAACCTGGGTTTCTCATGCCTATGTACAAACTGTTGGCTGGCTGGTAAAGTCAGAGTCAAACCCACAAATACATGAAAACTATCAGATCTAAAGAATATTTGTTTGCTTCCTTCAAAACCCAAAGACACTGTTGGCATCTGCTGTATTATTTGCTAATTTTATGTCCAGGAATTTTTCTTACATTTGATCTTAAATGTCCAGCAAAATCCTTAAGCCCACATAAGCTATGAAGACTGCTTCAGGAGACATAGGAACAGTACTAAAATGAACAACCTACTGGCTTTGGAAAATTAAAAGGGAATTTGCAGGCTAGAAGCTGCCCACAAACTCTATCAGAGATAAAGAAGTGATTACTTGTCAATGGAGAAGGCCACTTGAGCCTTGTTGGAATTGAACCTGGGTCTACCATATGGAAGAACTAGTGCTCTAACCCCTAGACTACAGCAGATGTGTTGATGCCAGGCTGCCAAAATCTGGTTCTGTGTATTGCTGCCTATGTACAAACTGTTGGCTGGCTGGTAAAGTCAAACTTGCTGTATTATTTGCCCACATAAGCTATGAAGACTGCTTCAGGAGACATAGGAACAGTGATAAAATGAACAACCTACTGGCTTTGGAAAATTAAAAGTGAATTTGCAGGCTAGAAGCTGCCCACAAACTCTATCAGAGATAAAGAAGTGACTACTTGTCAATGAGAAGGCCACTTGAGCCTTGTTGGAATTTAACCTGGGTTTCTCATGCCTATGTACAAACTGTTGGCTGGCTGGTAAAGTCAGAGTCAAACCCACAAATACATGAAAACTATCAGATCTAAAGAATATTTGTTTGCTTCCTTCAAAACCCAAAGACACTGTTGGCATCTGCTGTATTATTTGCTAATTTTATGTCCAGGAATTTTTCTTACATTTGATCTTAAATGTCCAGCAAAATCCTTAAGCCCACATAAGCTATGAAGACTGCTTCAGGAGACATAGGAACAGTGATAAAATAAACAACCTACTGGCTTTGGAAAATTAAAAGTGAATTTGCAGGCTAGAAGCTGCCCACAAACTCTATCAGAGATAAAGAAGTGACTACTTGTCAATGGAGAAGGCCACTTGAGCCTTGTTGGAATTGAACCTGGGTCTCCCATATGGGAGAACTCGTGCTCTAACCCCTAGACTACAGCAGATGTGTTGATGCCAGGCTGCCAAAATCTGGTTCTGTGTATTGCTGCCTATGTACAAACTGTTGGCTGGCTGGTAAAGTCAAACTTGCTGTATTATTTGCCCACATAAGCTATGAAGACTGCTTCAGGAGACATAGGAACAGTACTAAAATGAACAACCTACTGGCTTTGGAAAATTAAAAGTGAATTTGCATGCTAGAAGCTGCCCACAAACTCTATCAGAGATAAAGAAGTGACTACTTGTCAATGCAGAAGGCTACTTGAGCCTTGTTGGAATTTAACCTGGGTTTCTCATGCCTATTTTCAAACTGTTGGATGGCTGGTACAGTCAGAGTAAAACCCACAAATACATAGAAACTATCAGATCTAAAGAAGATTTGTTTGCTTCCTTCAAAACCCAAAGACACTGTTGGCATCTGCTGTATTATTTGCTAATTTTATGTCCAGGAATTTTTCTTACATTTGATCTTAAATGTCCAGCAAAATCCTTAAGCCCACATAAGCTATGAAGACTGCTTCAGGAGACATAGGAACAGTGATAAAATTAACAACCTACTGGCTTTGGAAAATTAAAAGTGAATTTGCAGGCTAGAAGCTGCCCACAAACTCTATCAGAGATAAAGAAGTGACTACTTGTCAATGGAGAAGGCCACTTGAGCCTTGTTGGAATTTAACCTGTGTCTCCCATATGGGAGAACTAGTGCTCTAACCCCTAGACTACAGCAGATGTGTTGATGCCAGGCTGCCAAAATCTGTTTCTGTGTATTGATGCCTATGTACAAACTGTTGGCTGGCTGGTAAAGTCAAACTTGCTGTATTATTTGCCCACATAAGCTATGAAGACTGCTTCAGGAGACATAGGAACAGTGATAAAATGAACAACCTACTGGCTTTGGAAAATTAAAAGTGAATTTGCAGGCTAGAAGCTGCCCACAAACTATATCAGAGATAAAGAAGTGACTACTTGTCAATGGAGAAGGCCACTTGAGCCTTGTTGGAATTTAACCTGGGTTTCTCATGCCTATGTTCAAACTGTTGGATGGCTGGTACAGTCAGAGTAAAACCCACAAATACATAGAAACTATCAGATCTAAAGAAGATTTGTTTGCTTCTTTCAAAACCCAAAGACACTGTTTGCATCTGCTGTATTATTTGCTAATTTTATGTCCAGTACTCTATCTTAAATTTGATCTAAAATTTCCAGCAAAAACCTTAAGCCCACATCAGCTATGAAGACTGCTTCAGGAGACATAGGAACAGTACTAAAATGAACAACCTACTGGCTTTGGAAAATTAAAAGGGAATTTGCAGGCTAGAAGCTGCCCACAAACTCTATCAGAGATAAAGAAGTGATTACTTGTCAATGGAGAAGGCCACTTGAGCCTTGTTGGAATTGAACCTGGGTCTCCCATATGGGAGAACTAGTGCTCTAACCCCTAGACTACAGCAGATGTGTTGATGCCAGGCTGCCAAAATCTGGTTCTGTGTATTGCTGCCTATGTACAAACTGTTGGCTGGCTGGTAAAGTCAAACTTGCTGTATTATTTGCCCACATAAGCTATGAAGACTGCTTCAGGAGACATAGGAACAGTGATAAAATGAACAACCTACTGGCTTTGGAAAATTAAAAGTGAATTTGCAGGCTAGAAGCTGCCCACAAACTCTATCAGAGATAAAGAAGTGACTACTTGTCAATGAGAAGGCCACTTGAGCCTTGTTGGAATTTAACCTGGGTTTCTCATGCCTATGTACAAACTGTTGGCTGGCTGGTAAAGTCAGAGTCAAACCCACAAATACATGAAAACTATCAGATCTAAAGAATATTTGTTTGCTTCCTTCAAAACCAAAAGACACTGTTGGCATCTGCTGTATTATTTGCTAATTTTATGTCCAGGAATTTTTCTTACATTTGATCTTAAATGTCCAGCAAAATCCTTAAGCCCACATAAGCTATGAAGACTGCTTCAGGAGACATAGGAACAGTGATAAAATAAACAACCTACTGGCTTTGGAAAATTAAAAGTGAATTTGCAGGCTAGAAGCTGCCCACAAACTCTATCAGAGATAAAGAAGTGACTACTTGTCAATGGAGAAGGCCACTTGAGCCTTGTTGGAATTTAACCTGGGTTTCTCATGCCTATGTTCAAACTGTTGGATGGCTGGTACAGTCAGAGTAAAACCCACAAATACATAGAAACTATCAGATCTAAAGAAGATTTGTTTGCTTCTTTCAAAACCCAAAGACATCGTTTGCATCTGCTGTATTATTTGCTAATTTTATGTCCAGTACTCTATCTTAAATTTGATCTAAAATGTCCAGCAAAAACCTTAAGCCCACATCAGCTATGAAGACTGCTTCAGTATACATAGGAACAGTACTAAAATGAACAACCTACTGGCTTTGGAAAATTAAAAGTGAATTTGCAGGCTAGAAGCTGCCCACAAACTCTATCAGAGATAAAGAAGTGACTACTTGTCAATGGAGAAGGCTACTTGAGCCTTGTTGGAATTTAACCTGTGTCTCCCATATGGGAGAACTAGTGCTCTAACCCCTAGACTACAGCAGATGTGTTGATGCCAGGCTGCCAAAATCTGTTTCTGTGTATTGATGCCTATGTACAAACTGTTGGCTGGCTCGTAAAGTCAAACTTGCTGTATTATTTGCCCACATAAGCTATGAAGACTGCTTCAGGAGACATAGGAACAGTGATAAAATGAACAACCTACTGGCTTTGGAAAATTAAAAGTGAATTTGCAGGCTAGAAGCTGCCCACAAACTATATCAGAGATAAAGAAGTGACTACTTGTCAATGGAGAAGGCCACTTGAGCCTTGTTGGAATTTAACCTGGGTTTCTCATGCCTATGTTCAAACTGTTGGATGGCTGGTACAGTCAGAGTAAAACCCACAAATACATAGAAACTATCAGATCTAAAGAAGATTTGTTTGCTTCTTTCAAAACCCAAAGACACTGTTTGCATCTGCTGTATTATTTGCTAATTTTATGTCCAGTACTCTATCTTAAATTTGATCTAAAATTTCCAGCAAAAACCTTAAGCCCACATCAGCTATGAAGACTGCTTCAGGAGACATAGGAACAGTACTAAAATGAACAACCTACTGGCTTTGGAAAATTAAAAGGGAATTTGCAGGCTAGAAGCTGCCCACAAACTCTATCAGAGATAAAGAAGTGATTACTTGTCAATGGAGAAGGCCACTTGAGCCTTGTTGGAATTGAACCTGGGTCTCCCATATGGGAGAACTAGTGCTCTAACCCCTAGACTACAGCAGATGTGTTGATGCCAGGTTGCCAAAATCTGGTTCTGTGTATTGCTGCCTATGTACAAACTGTTGGCTGGCTGGTAAAGTCAAACTTGCTGTATTATTTGCCTACATAAGCTATGAAGACTGCTTCAGGAGACATAGGAACAGTGATAAAATGAACAACCTACTGGCTTTGGAAAATTAAAAGTGAATTTGCAGGCTAGAAGCTGCCCACAAACTCTATCAGAGATAAAGAAGTGACTACTTGTCAATGAGAAGGCCACTTGAGCCTTGTTGGAATTTAACCTGGGTTTCTCATGCCTATGTACAAACTGTTGGCTGGCTGGTAAAGTCAGAGTCAAACCCACAAATACATGAAAACTATCAGATCTAAAGAATATTTGTTTGCTTCCTTCAAAACCCAAAGACACTGTTGGCATCTGCTGTATTATTTGCTAATTTTATGTCCAGGAATTTTTCTTACATTTGATCTTAAATGTCCAGCAAAATCCTTAAGCCCACATAAGCTATGAAGACTGCTTCAGGAGACATAGGAACAGTGATAAAATAAACAACCTACTGGCTTTGGAAAATTAAAAGTGAATTTGCAGGCTAGAAGCTGCCCACAAACTCTATCAGAGATAAAGAAGTGACTACTTGTCAATGGAGAAGGCCACTTGAGCCTTGTTGGAATTGAACCTGGGTCTCCCATATGGGAGAACTAGTGCTCTAAGCCCTAGACTACAGCAGATGTGTTGATGCCAGGCTGCCAAAATCTGGTTCTGTGTATTGCTGCCTGTGTACAAACTGTTGGCTGGCTGGTAAAGTCAAACTTGCTGTATTATTTGCCCACATAAGCTATGAAGACTGCTTCAGGAGACATAGGAACAGTGATAAAATGAACAACCTACTGGCTTTGGAAAATTAAAAGTGAATTTGCAGGCTAGAAGCTGCCCACAAACTCTATCAGAGATAAAGAAGTGACTACTTGTCAATGGAGAAGGCTACTTGAGCCTTGTTGGAATTTAACCTGGGTTTCTCATGCCTATTTTCAAACTGTTGGATGGCTGGTACAGTCAGAGTAAAACCCACAAATACATAGAAACTATCAGATCTAAAAAAGATTTGTTTGCTTCTTTCAAAACCCAAATACACTGTTTGCATCTGCTGTATTATTTGCAAATTTTATGTCCAGTACTCTATCTTAAATTTGATCTAAAATGTCCAGCAAAAACCTTAAGCCCACATCAGCTATGAAGACTGCTTCAGGAGACATAGGAACAGTACTAAAATGAACAACCTACTGGCTTTGGAAAATTAAAAGTGAATTTGCAGGCTAGAAGCTGCCCACAAACTCTATCAGAGATAAAGAAGTGAC
This sequence comes from Paramisgurnus dabryanus, assembly GCF_030506205.2. Classification (NCBI taxonomy): domain Eukaryota; kingdom Metazoa; phylum Chordata; class Actinopteri; order Cypriniformes; family Cobitidae; genus Paramisgurnus; species Paramisgurnus dabryanus. The sequence continues at coordinate 45,726,178 of NC_133344.1, forward strand.
TACTTGTCAATGGAGAAGGCCACTTGAGCCTTGTTGGAATTTAACCTGGGTTTCTCATGCCTATGTTCAAACTGTTGGATGGCTGGTACAGTCAGAGTAAAACCCACAAATACATAGAAACTATCAGATCTAAAGAAGATTTGTTTGCTTCTTTCAAAACCCAAAGACACTGTTTGCATCTGCTGTATTATTTGCTAATTTTATGTCCAGTACTCTATCTTAAATTTGATCTAAAATTTCCAGCAAAAACCTTAAGCCCACATCAGCTATGAAGACTGCTTCAGGAGACATAGGAACAGTACTAAAATGAACAACCTACTGGCTTTGGAAAATTAAAAGGGAATTTGCAGGCTAGAAGCTGCCCACAAACTCTATCAGAGATAAAGAAGTGATTACTTGTCAATGGAGAAGGCCACTTGAGCCTTGTTGGAATTGAACCTGGGTCTCCCATATGGGAGAACTAGTGCTCTAACCCCTAGACTACAGCAGATGTGTTGATGCCAGGCTGCCAAAATCTGGTTCTGTGTATTGCTGCCTATGTACAAACTGTTGGCTGGCTGGTAAAGTCAAACTTGCTGTATTATTTGCCCACATAAGCTATGAAGACTGCTTCAGGAGACATAGGAACAGTGATAAAATGAACAACCTACTGGCTTTGGAAAATTAAAAGTGAATTTGCAGGCTAGAAGCTGCCCACAAACTCTATCAGAGATAAAGAAGTGACTACTTGTCAATGGAGAAGGCTACTTGAGCCTTGTTGGAATTTAACCTGGGTTTCTCATGCCTATTTTCAAACTGTTGGATGGCTGGTACAGTCAGAGTAAAACCCACAAATACATAGAAACTATCAGATCTAAAGAAGATTTTTTTGCTTCTTTCAAAACCCAAAGACACTGTTTGCATCTGCTGTATTATTTGCTAATTTTATGTCCAGTACTCTATCTTAAATTTGATCTAAAATGTCCAGCAAAAACCTTAAGCCCACATCAGCTATGAAGACTGCTTCAGGAGACATAGGAACAGTACTAAAATGAACAACCTACTGGCTTTGGAAAATTAAAAGTGAATTTGCATGCTAGAAGCTGCCCACAAACTCTATCAGAGATAAAGAAGTGACTACTTGTCAATGCAGAAGGCTACTTGAGCCTTGTTGGAATTTAACCTGGGTTTCTCATGCCTATTTTCAAACTGTTGGATGGCTGGTACAGTCAGAGTAAAACCCACAAATACATAGAAACTATCAGATCTAAAGAAGATTTGTTTGCTTCCTTCAAAACCCAAAGACACTGTTGGCATCTGCTGTATTATTTGCTAATTTTATGTCCAGGAATTTTTCTTACATTTGATCTTAAATGTCCAGCAAAATCCTTAAGCCCACATAAGCTATGAAGACTGCTTCAGGAGACATAGGAACAGTGATAAAATTAACAACCTACTGGCTTTGGAAAATTAAAAGTGAATTTGCAGGCTAGAAGCTGCCCACAAACTCTATCAGAGATAAAGAAGTGACTACTTGTCAATGGAGAAGGCCACTTGAGCCTTGTTGGAATTTAACCTGTGTCTCCCATATGGGAGAACTAGTGCTCTAACCCCTAGACTACAGCAGATGTGTTGATGCCAGGCTGCCAAAATCTGTTTCTGTGTATTGATGCCTATGTACAAACTGTTGGCTGGCTGGTAAAGTCAAACTTGCTGTATTATTTGCCCACATAAGCTATGAAGACTGCTTCAGGAGACATAGGAACAGTGATAAAATGAACAACCTACTGGCTTTGGAAAATTAAAAGTGAATTTGCAGGCTAGAAGCTGCCCACAAACTCTATCAGAGATAAAGAAGTGACTACTTGTCAATGCAGAAGGCTACTTGAGCCTTGTTGGAATTTAACCTGGGTTTCTCATGCCTTTTTTCAAACTGTTGGATGGCTGGTACAGTCAGAGTAAAACCCACAAATACATAGAAACTATCAGATCTAAAGAAGATTTGTTTGCTTCTTTCAAAAACCAAAGACACTGTTTGCATCTGCTGTATTATTAGCAAATTTTATGTCCAGTACTCTATCTTAAATTTGATCTAAAATGTCCAGCAAAAACCTTAAGCCCACATCAGCTATGAAGACTGCTTCAGGAGAAATAGGAACAGTACTAAAATGAACAACCTACTGGCTTTGGAAAATTAAAAGTGAATTTGCAGGCTAGAAGCTGCCCACAAACTCTATCAGAGATAAAGGAGTGACTACTTGTCAATGGAGAAGGCCACTTGAGCCTTGTTGGAATTGAACCTGGGTCTCCCATATGGGAGAACTAGTGCTCTAACCCCTAGACTACAGCAGATGTATTGATACCGGGCTGCCAAAATCTGGTTCTGTGTATTGCTGCCTATGTACAAGCTGTTGGCTGGCTGGTAAAGTCAAACTTGCTGTATTATTTGCCCACATAAGCTATGAAGACTGTTTCAGGAGACATAGGAACAGTGATAAAATGAACAACCTACTGGCTTTGGAAAATTAAAAGTGAATTTGCAGGCTAGAAGCTGCCCACAAACTCTATCAGAGATAAAGAAGTGACTACTTGTCAATGAGAAGGCCACTTGAGCCTTGTTGGAATTTAACCTGGGTTTCTCATGCCTATTTTCAAACTGTTGGCTGGCTGGTAAAGTCAGAGTCAAACCCACAAATACATGAAAACTATCAGATCTAAAGAATATTTGTTTGCTTCCTTCAAAACCCAAAGACACTGTTGGCATCTGCTGTATTATTTGCTAATTTTATGTCCAGGAATTTTTCTTACATTTGATCTTAAATGTCCAGCAAAATCCTTAAGCCCACATAAGCTATGAAGACTGCTTCAGGAGACATAGGAACAGTGATAAAATAAACAACCTACTGGCTTTGGAAAATTAAAAGTGAATTTGCAGGCTAGAAGCTGCCCACAAACTCTATCAGAGATAAAGAAGTGACTACTTGTCAATGGAGAAGGCCACTTGAGCCTTGTTGGAATTGAACCTGGGTCTCCCATATGGGAGAACTAGTGCTCTAACCCCTAGACTACAGCAGATGTGTTGATGCCAGGCTGCCAAAATCTGGTTCTGTGTATTGCTGCCTATGTACAAACTGTTGGCTGGCTGGTAAAGTCAAACTTGCTGTATTATTTGCCCACATAAGCTATGAAGACTGCTTCAGGAGACATAGGAACAGTGATAAAATGAACAACCTACTGGCTTTGGAAAATTAAAAGTGAATTTGCAGGCTAGAAGCTGCCCACAAACTCTATCAGAGATAAAGAAGTGACTACTTGTCAATGCAGAAGGCTACTTGAGCCTTGTTGGAATTTAACCTGGGTTTCTCATGCCTATTTTCAAACTGTTGGATGGCTGGTACAGTCAGAGTAAAACCCACAAATACATAGAAACTATCAGATCTAAAAAAGATTTGTTTGCTTCTTTCAAAACCCAAATACACTGTTTGCATCTGCTGTATTATTTGCAAATTTTATGTCCAGTACTCTATCTTAAATTTGATCTAAAATGTCCAGCAAAAACCTTAAGCCCACATCAGCTATGAAGACTGCTTCAGGAGACATAGGAACAGTACTAAAATGAACAACCTACTGGCTTTGGAAAATTAAAAGTGAATTTGCAGGCTAGAAGCTGCCCACAAACTCTATCAGAGATAAAGAAGTGACTACTTGTCAATGGAGAAGGCCACTTGAGCCTTGTTGGAATTTAACCTGGGTTTCTCATGCCTATGTTCAAACTGTTGGATGGCTGGTACAGTCAGAGTAAAACCCACAAATACATAGAAACTATCAGATCTAAAGAAGATTTGTTTGCTTCTTTCAAAACCCAAAGACATCGTTTGCATCTGCTGTATTATTTGCTAATTTTATGTCCAGTACTCTATCTTAAATTTGATCTAAAATGTCCAGCAAAAACCTTAAGCCCACATCAGCTATGAAGACTGCTTCAGTATACATAGGAACAGTACTAAAATGAACAACCTACTGGCTTTGGAAAATTAAAAGTGAATTTGCAGGCTAGAAGCTACCCACAAACTCTATCAGAGATAAAGAAGTGACTACTTGTCAATGGAGAAGGGCACTTGAGCCTTGTTGGAATTGAACCTGGGTCTCCCATATGGGAGAACTAGTGCTCTAACCCCTAGACTACAGCAGATGGGTCGATGCCAGGCTGCCAAAATCTGGTTCTGTGTATTGCTGCCTATGTACAAACTGTTGGCTGGCTGGTAAAGTCAAACTTGCTGTATTATTTGCCCACATAAGCTATGAAGACTGCTTCAGGAGACATAGGAACAGTGATAAAATGAACAACCTACTGGCTTTGGAAAATTAAAAGTGAATTTGCAGGCTAGAAGCTGCCCACAAACTATATCAGAGATAAATAAGTGACTACTTGTCAATGGAGAAGGCCACTTGAGCCTTGTTGGAATTTAACCTGGGTTTCTCATGCCTATGTTCAAACTGTTGGATGGCTGGTACAGTCAGAGTAAAACCCACAAATACATAGAAACTATCAGATCTAAAGAAGATTTGTTTGCTTCTTTCAAAACCCAAAGACACTGTTTGCATCTGCTGTATTATTTGCTAATTTTATGTCCAGTACTCTATCTTAAATTTGATCTAAAATTTCCAGCAAAAACCTTAAGCCCACATCAGCTATGAAGACTGCTTCAGGAGACATAGGAACAGTACTAAAATGAACAACCTACTGGCTTTGGAAAATTAAAAGGGAATTTGCAGGCTAGAAGCTGCCCACAAACTCTATCAGAGATAAAGAAGTGATTACTTGTCAATGGAGAAGGCCACTTGAGCCTTGTTGGAATTGAACCTGGGTCTCCCATATGGGAGAACTAGTGCTCTAACCCCTAGACTACAGCAGATGTGTTGATGCCAGGCTGCCAAAATCTGGTTCTGTGTATTGCTGCCTATGTACAAACTGTTGGCTGGCTGGTAAAGTCAAACTTGCTGTATTATTTGCCCACATAAGCTATGAAGACTGCTTCAGGAGACATAGGAACAGTGATAAAATGAACAACCTACTGGCTTTGGAAAATTAAAAGTGAATTTGCAGGCTAGAAGCTGCCCACAAACTCTATCAGAGATAAAGAAGTGACTACTTGTCAATGGAGAAGGCTACTGGAGCCTTGTTGGAATTTAACCTGGGTTTCTCATGCCTATTTTCAAACTGTTGGATGGCTGGTACAGTCAGAGTAAAACCCACAAATACATAGAAACTATCAGATCTAAAGAAGATTTGTTTGCTTCTTTCAAAACCCAAATACACTGTTTTCATCTGCTGTATTATTTGCAAATTTTATGTCCAGTACTCTATCTTAAATTTGATCTAAAATGTCCAGCAAAAACCTTAAGCCCACATCAGCTATGAAGACTGCTTCAGGAGACATAGGAACAGTAATAAAATGAACAACCTACTGGCTTTGGAAAATTAAAAGGGAATTTGCAGGCTAGAAGCTGCCCACAAACTCTATCAGAGATAAAGAAGTGACTACTTGTCAATGGAGAAGGCCACTTGAGCCTTGTTGGAATTTAACCTGGGTCGCCCATATGGGAGAACTAGTGCTCTAACCCCTACACTACAGCAGATGTGTTGATGCCAGGCTGCCAAAATCTGGTTCTGTGTATTGCTGCCTATGTACAAACTGTTGGCTGGCTGGTAAAGTCAAACTTGCTGTATTATTTGCCCACATAAGCTATGAAGACTGCTTCAGGAGACATAGGAACAGTGATAAAATGAACAACCTACTGGCTTTGGAAAATTAAAAGTGAATTTGCAGGCTAGAAGCTGCCCACAAACTCTATCAGAGATAAAGAAGTGACTACTTGTCAATGCAGAAGGCTACTTGAGCCTTGTTGGAATTTAACCTGGGTTTCTCATGCCTTTTTTCAAACTGTTGGATGGCTGGTACAGTCAGAGTAAAACCCACAAATACATAGAAACTATCAGATCTAAAGAAGATTTGTTTGCTTCTTTCAAAAACCAAAGACACTGTTTGCATCTGCTGTATTATTAGCACATTTTATGTCCAGTACTCTATCTTAAATTTGATCTAAAATGTCCAGCAAAAACCTTAAGCCCACATCAGCTATGAAGACTGCTTCAGGAGACATAGGAACAGTACTAAAATGAACAACCTACTGGCTTTGGAAAATTAAAAGTGAATTTGCAGGCTAGAAGCTGCCCACAAACTCTATCAGAGATAAAGAAGTGACTACTTGTCAATGGAGAAGGCCACTTGAGCCTTGTTGGAATTGAACCTGGGTCTCCCATATAGGAGAACTAGTGCTCTAACCCCTAGACTACAGAAGATGTGTTGATGCCAGGCTGCCAAAATCTGGTTCTGTGTATTGCTGCCTATGTACAAGCTGTTGGCTGGCTGGTAAAGTCAAACTTGCTGTATTATTTGCCCACATAAGCTATGAAGACTGTTTCAGGAGACATAGGAACAGTGATAAAATGAACAACCTACTGGCTTTGGAAAATTAAAAGTGAATTTGCAGGCTAGAAGCTGCCCACAAACTCTATCAGAGATAAAGAAGTGACTACTTGTCAATGAGAAGGCCACTTGAGCCTTGTTGGAATTTAACCTGGGTTTCTCATGCCTATGTACAAACTGTTGGCTGGCTGGTAAAGTCAGAGTCAAACCCACAAATACATGAAAACTATCAGATCTAAAGAATATTTGTTTGCTTCCTTCAAAACCCAAAGACACTGTTGGCATCTGCTGTATTATTTGCTAATTTTATGTCCAGGAATTTTTCTTACATTTGATCTTAAATGTCCAGCAAAATCCTTAAGCCCACATAAGCTATGAAGACTGCTTCAGGAGACATAGGAACAGTGATAAAATGAACAACCTACTGGCTTTGGAAAATTAAAAGTGAATTTGCAGGCTAGAAGCTGCCCACAAACTCTATCAGAGATAAAGAAGTGACTACTTGTCAATGAGAAGGCCACTTGAGCCTTGTTGGAATTTAACCTGGGTTTCTCATGCCTATGTACAAACTGTTGGCTGGCTGGTAAAGTCAGAGTCAAACCCACAAATACATGAAAACTATCAGATCTAAAGAATATTTGTTTGCTTCCTTCAAAACCCAAAGACACTGTTGGCATCTGCTGTATTATTTGCTAATTTTATGTCCAGGAATTTTTCTTACATTTGATCTTAAATGTCCAGCAAAATCCTTAAGCCCACATAAGCTATGAAGACTGCTTCAGGAGACATAGGAACAGTGATAAAATAAACAACCTACTGGCTTTGGAAAATTAAAAGTGAATTTGCAGGCTAGAAGCTGCCCACAAACTCTATCAGAGATAAAGAAGTGACTACTTGTCAATGGAGAAGGCCACTTGAGCCTTGTTGGAATTTAACCTGGGTCACCGTTATGGGAGAACTAGTGCTCTAACCCCTACACTACAGCAGATGTGTTGATGCCAGGCTGCCAAAATCTGGTTCTGTGTATTGCTGCCTATGTACAAACTGTTGGCTGGCTGGTAAAGTCAAACTTGCTGTATTATTTGCCCACATAAGCTATGAAGACTGCTTCAGGAGACATAGGAACAGTGATAAAATGAACAACCTACTGGCTTTGGAAAATTAAAAGTGAATTTGCAGGCTAGAAGCTGCCCACAAACTCTATCAGAGATAAAGAAGTGACTACTTGTCAATGCAGAAGGCTACTTGAGCCTTGTTGGAATTTAACCTGGGTTTCTCATGCCTTTTTTCAAACTGTTGGATGGCTGGTACAGTCAGAGTAAAACCCACAAATACATAGAAACTATCAGATCTAAAGAAGATTTGTTTGCTTCTTTCAAAAACCAAAGACACTGTTTGCATCTGCTGTATTATTAGCACATTTTATGTCCAGTACTCTATCTTAAATTTGATCTAAAATGTCCAGCAAAAACCTTAAGCCCACATCAGCTATGAAGACTGCTTCAGGAGACATAGGAACAGTACTAAAATGAACAACCTACTGGCTTTGGAAAATTAAAAGTGAATTTGCAGGCTAGAAGCTGCCCACAAACTCTATCAGAGATAAAGAAGTGACTACTTGTCAATGGAGAAGGCCACTTGAGCCTTGTTGGAATTGAACCTGGGTCTCCCATATAGGAGAACTAGTGCTCTAACCCCTAGACTACAGAAGATGTGTTGATGCCAGGCTGCCAAAATCTGGTTCTGTGTATTGCTGCCTATGTACAAGCTGTTGGCTGGCTGGTAAAGTCAAACTTGCTGTATTATTTGCCCACATAAGCTATGAAGACTGTTTCAGGAGACATAGGAACAGTGATAAAATGAACAACCTACTGGCTTTGGAAAATTAAAAGTGAATTTGCAGGCTAGAAGCTGCCCACAAACTCTATCAGAGATAAAGAAGTGACTACTTGTCAATGAGAAGGCCACTTGAGCCTTGTTGGAATTTAACCTGGGTTTCTCATGCCTATGTACAAACTGTTGGCTGGCTGGTAAAGTCAGAGTCAAACCCACAAATACATGAAAACTATCAGATCTAAAGAATATTTGTTTGCTTCCTTCAAAACCCAAAGACACTGTTGGCATCTGCTGTATTATTTGCTAATTTTATGTCCAGGAATTTTTCTTACATTTGATCTTAAATGTCCAGCAAAATCCTTAAGCCCACATAAGCTATGAAGACTGCTTCAGGAGACATAGGAACAGTGATAAAATAAACAACCTACTGGCTTTGGAAAATTAAAAGTGAATTTGCAGGCTAGAAGCTGCCCACAAACTCTATCAGAGATAAAGAAGTGACTACTTGTCAATGGAGAAGGCCACTTGAGCCTTGTTGGAATTGAACCTGGGTCTCCCATATGGGAGAACTAGTGCTCTAAGCCCTAGACTACAGCAGATGTGTTGATGCCAGGCTGCCAAAATCTGGTTCTGTGTATTGCTGCCTATGTACAAACTGTTGGCTGGCTGGTAAAGTCAAACTTGCTGTATTATTTGCCCACATAAGCTATGAAGACTGCTTCAGGAGACATAGGAACAGTGATAAAATGAACAACCTACTGGCTTTGGAAAGTTAAAAGTGAATTTGCAGGCTAGAAGCTGCCCACAAACTCTATCAGAGATAAAGAAGTGACTACTTGTCAATGGAGAAGGCTACTTGAGCCTTGTTGGAATTTAACCTGGGTTTCTCATGCCTATTTTCAAACTGTTGGATGGCTGGTACAGTCAGAGTAAAACCCACAAATACATAGAAACTATCAGATCTAAAAAAGATTTGTTTGCTTCTTTCAAAACCCAAATACACTGTTTGCATCTGCTGTATTATTTGCAAATTTTATGTCCAGTACTCTATCTTAAATTTGATCTAAAATGTCCAGCAAAAACCTTAAGCCCACATCAGCTATGAAGACTGCTTCAGGAGACATAGGAACAGTACTAAAATGAACAACCAATTGGCTTTGGAAAATTAAAAGGGAATTTGCAGGCTAGAAGCTGCCCACAAACTCTATCAGAGATAAAGAAGTGACTACTTGTCAATGGAGAAGGCCACTTGAGCCTTGTTGGAATTGAACCTGGGTCTCCCATATGGGAGAACTAGTGCTCTAACCCCTAGACTACAGCAGATGTGTTGATGCCAGGCTGCCAAAATCTGGTTCTGTGTATTGCTGCCTATGTACAAACTGTTGGCTGGCTGGTAAAGTCAAACTTGCTGTATTATTTGCCCACATAAGCTATGAAGACTGCTTCAGGAGACATAGGAACAGTGATAAAATGAACAACCTACTGGCTTTGGAAAATTAAAAGTGAATTTGCAGGCTAGAAGCTGCCCACAAACTCTATCAGAGATAAAGAAGTGACTACTTGTCAATGAGAAGGCCACTTGAGCCTTGTTGGAATTTAACCTGGGTTTCTCATGCCTATTTTCAAACTGTTGGATGGCTGGTACAGTCAGAGTAAAACCCACAAATACATAGAAACTATCAGATCTAAAGAATATTTGTTTGCTTCCTTCAAAACCCAAAGACACTGTTGGCATCTGCTGTATTATTTGCTAATTTTATGTCCAGGAATTTTTCTTACATTTGATCTTAAATGTCCAGCAAAATCCTTAAGCCCACATAAGCTATGAAGACTGCTTCAGGAGACATAGGAACAGTGATAAAATAAACAACCTACTGGCTTTGGAAAATTAAAAGTGAATTTGCAGGCTAGAAGCTGCCCACAAACTCTATCAGAGATAAAGAAGTGACTACTTGTCAATGGAGAAGGCCACTTGAGCCTTGTTGGAATTGAACCTGGGTCTCCCATATGGGAGAACTAGTGCTCTAACCCCTAGACTACAGCAGATGTGTTGATGCCAGGCTGCCAAAATCTGGTTCTGTGTATTGCTGCCTATGTACAAACTGTTGGCTGGCTGGTAAAGTCAAACTTGCTGTATTATTTGCCCACATAAGCTATGAAGACTGCTTCAGGAGACATAGGAACAGTGATAAAATGAACAACCTACTGGCTTTGGAAAATTAAAAGTGAATTTGCAGGCTAGAAGCTGCCCACAAACTCTATCAGAGATAAAGAAGTGACTACTTGTCAATGCAGAAGGCTACTTGAGCCTTGTTGGAATTTAACCTGGGTTTCTCATGCCTATTTTCAAACTGTTGGATGGCTGGTACAGTCAGAGTAAAACCCACAAATACATAGAAACTATCAGATCTAAAAAAGATTTGTTTGCTTCTTTCAAAACCCAAATACACTGTTTGCATCTGCTGTATTATTTGCAAATTTTATGTCCAGTACTCTATCTTAAATTTGATCTAAAATGTCCAGCAAAAACCTTAAGCCCACATCAGCTATGAAGACTGCTTCAGGAGACATAGGAACAGTACTAAAATGAACAACCTACTGGCTTTGGAAAATTAAAAGTGAATTTGCAGGCTAGAAGCTGCCCACAAACTCTATCAGAGATAAAGAAGTGACTACTTGTCAATGGAGAAGGCCACTTGAGCCTTGTTGGAATTTAACCTGGGTTTCTCATGCCTATGTTCAAACTGTTGGATGGCTGGTACAGTCAGAGTAAAACCCACAAATACATAGAAACTATCAGATCTAAAGAAGATTTGTTTGCTTCTTTCAAAACCCAAAGACATCGTTTGCATCTGCTGTATTATTTGCTAATTTTATGTCCAGTACTCTATCTTAAATTTGATCTAAAATGTCCAGCAAAAACCTTAAGCCCACATCAGCTATGAAGACTGCTTCAGTATACATAGGAACAGTACTAAAATGAACAACCTACTGGCTTTGGAAAATTAAAAGTGAATTTGCAGGCTAGAAGCTACCCACAAACTCTATCAGAGATAAAGAAGTGACTACTTGTCAATGGAGAAGGGCACTTGAGCCTTGTTGGAATTGAACCTGGGTCTCCCATATGGGAGAACTAGTGCTCTAACCCCTAGACTACAGCAGATGGGTCGATGCCAGGCTGCCAAAATCTGGTTCTGTGTATTGCTGCCTATGTACAAACTGTTGGCTGGCTGGTAAAGTCAAACTTGCTGTATTATTTGCCCACATAAGCTATGAAGACTGCTTCAGGAGACATAGGAACAGTGATAAAATGAACAACCTACTGGCTTTGGAAAATTAAAAGTGAATTTGCAGGCTAGAAGCTGCCCACAAACTATATCAGAGATAAATAAGTGACTACTTGTCAATGGAGAAGGCCACTTGAGCCTTGTTGGAATTTAACCTGGGTTTCTCATGCCTATGTTCAAACTGTTGGATGGCTGGTACAGTCAGAGTAAAACCCACAAATACATAGAAACTATCAGATCTAAAGAAGATTTGTTTGCTTCTTTCAAAACCCAAAGACACTGTTTGCATCTGCTGTATTATTTGCTAATTTTATGTCCAGTACTCTATCTTAAATTTGATCTAAAATTTCCAGCAAAAACCTTAAGCCCACATCAGCTATGAAGACTGCTTCAGGAGACATAGGAACAGTACTAAAATGAACAACCTACTGGCTTTGGAAAATTAAAAGGGAATTTGCAGGCTAGAAGCTGCCCACAAACTCTATCAGAGATAAAGAAGTGATTACTTGTCAATGGAGAAGGCCACTTGAGCCTTGTTGGAATTGAACCTGGGTCTCCCATATGGGAGAACTAGTGCTGTAACCCCTAGACTACAGCAGATGTGTTGATGCCAGGCTGCCAAAATCTGGTTCTGTGTATTGCTGCCTATGTACAAACTGTTGGCTGGCTGGTAAAGTCAAACTTGCTGTATTATTTGCCCACATAAGCTATGAAGACTGCTTCAGGAGACATAGGAACAGTGATAAAATGAACAACCTACTGGCTTTGGAAAATTAAAAGTGAATTTGCAGGCTAGAAGCTGCCCACAAACTCTATCAGAGATAAAGAAGTGACTACTTGTCAATGGAGAAGGCTACTGGAGCCTTGTTGGAATTTAACCTGGGTTTCTCATGCCTATTTTCAAACTGTTGGATGGCTGGTACAGTCAGAGTAAAACCCACAAATACATAGAAACTATCAGATCTAAAGAAGATTTGTTTGCTTCTTTCAAAACCCAAATACACTGTTTTCATCTGCTGTATTATTTGCAAATTTTATGTCCAGTACTCTATCTTAAATTTGATCTAAAATGTCCAGCAAAAACCTTAAGCCCACATCAGCTATGAAGACTGCTTCAGGAGACATAGGAAGAGTAATAAAATGAACAACCTACTGGCTTTGGAAAATTAAAAGGGAATTTGCAGGCTAGAAGCTGCCCACAAACTCTATCAGAGATAAAGAAGTGACTACTTGTCAATGGAGAAGGCCACTTGAGCCTTGTTGGAATTTAACCTGGGTCGCCCATATGGGAGAACTAGTGCTCTAACCCCTACACTACAGCAGATGTGTTGATGCCAGGCTGCCAAAATCTGGTTCTGTGTATTGCTGCCTATGTACAAACTGTTGGCTGGCTGGTAAAGTCAAACTTGCTGTATTATTTGCCCACATAAGCTATGAAGACTGCTTCAGGAGACATAGGAACAGTGATAAAATGAACAACCTACTGGCTTTGGAAAATTAAAAGTGAATTTGCAGGCTAGAAGCTGCCCACAAACTCTATCAGAGATAAAGAAGTGACTACTTGTCAATGCAGAAGGCTACTTGAGCCTTGTTGGAATTTAACCTGGGTTTCTCATGCCTTTTTTCAAACTGTTGGATGGCTGGTACAGTCAGAGTAAAACCCACAAATACATAGAAACTATCAGATCTAAAGAAGATTTGTTTGCTTCTTTCAAAAACCAAAGACACTGTTTGCATCTGCTGTATTATTAGCACATTTTATGTCCAGTACTCTATCTTAAATTTGATCTAAAATGTCCAGCAAAAACCTTAAGCCCACATCAGCTATGAAGACTGCTTCAGGAGACATAGGAACAGTACTAAAATGAACAACCTACTGGCTTTGGAAAATTAAAAGTGAATTTGCAGGCTAGAAGCTGCCCACAAACTCTATCAGAGATAAAGAAGTGACTACTTGTCAATGGAGAAGGCCACTTGAGCCTTGTTGGAATTGAACCTGGGTCTCCCATATGGGAGAACTAGTGCTCTAACCCCTAGACTACAGAAGATGTGTTGATGCCAGGCTGCCAAAATCTGGTTCTGTGTATTGCTGCCTATGTACAAGCTGTTGGCTGGCTGGTAAAGTCAAACTTGCTGTATTATTTGCCCACATAAGCTATGAAGACTGTTTCAGGAGACATAGGAACAGTGATAAAATGAACAACCTACTGGCTTTGGAAAATTAAAAGTGAATTTGCAGGCTAGAAGCTGCCCACAAACTCTATCAGAGATAAAGAAGTGACTACTTGTCAATGAGAAGGCCACTTGAGCCTTGTTGGAATTTAACCTGGGTTTCTCATGCCTATGTACAAACTGTTGGCTGGCTGGTAAAGTCAGAGTCAAACCCACAAATACATGAAAACTATCAGATCTAAAGAATATTTGTTTGCTTCCTTCAAAACCCAAAGACACTGTTGGCATCTGCTGTATTATTTGCTAATTTTATGTCCAGGAATTTTTCTTACATTTGATCTTAAATGTCCAGCAAAATCCTTAAGCCCACATAAGCTATGAAGACTGCTTCAGGAGACATAGGAACAGTGATAAAATAAACAACCTACTGGCTTTGGAAAATTAAAAGTGAATTTGCAGGCTAGAAGCTGCCCACAAACTCTATCAGAGATAAAGAAGTGACTACTTGTCAATGGAGAAGGCCACTTGAGCCTTGTTGGAATTGAACCTGGGTCTCCCATATGGGAGAACTAGTGCTCTAAGCCCTAGACTACAGCAGATGTGTTGATGCCAGGCTGCCAAAATCTGGTTCTGTGTATTGCTGCCTATGTACAAACTGTTGGCTGGCTGGTAAAGTCAAACTTGCTGTATTATTTGCCCACATAAGCTATGAAGACTGCTTCAGGAGACATAGGAACAGTGATAAAATGAACAACCTACTGGCTTTGGAAAGTTAAAAGTGAATTTGCAGGCTAGAAGCTGCCCACAAACTCTATCAGAGATAAAGAAGTGACTACTTGTCAATGGAGAAGGCTACTTGAGCCTTGTTGGAATTTAACCTGGGTTTCTCATGCCTATTTTCAAACTGTTGGATGGCTGGTACAGTCAGAGTAAAACCCACAAATACATAGAAACTATCAGATCTAAAAAAGATTTGTTTGCTTCTTTCAAAACCCAAATACACTGTTTGCATCTGCTGTATTATTTGCAAATTTTATGTCCAGTACTCTATCTTAAATTTGATCTAAAATGTCCAGCAAAAACCTTAAGCCCACATCAGCTATGAAGACTGCTTCAGGAGACATAGGAACAGTACTAAAATGAACAACCAATTGGCTTTGGAAAATTAAAAGGGAATTTGCAGGCTAGAAGCTGCCCACAAACTCTATCAGAGATAAAGAAGTGACTACTTGTCAATGGAGAAGGCCACTTGAGCCTTGTTGGAATTGAACCTGGGTCTCCCATATGGGAGAACTAGTGCTCTAACCCCTAGACTACAGCAGATGTGTTGATGCCAGGCTGCCAAAATCTGGTTCTGTGTATTGCTGCCTATGTACAAACTGTTGGCTGGCTGGTAAAGTCAAACTTGCTGTATTATTTGCCCACATAAGCTATGAAGACTGCTTCAGGAGACATAGGAACAGTGATAAAATGAACAACCTACTGGCTTTGGAAAATTAAAAGTGAATTTGCAGGCTAGAAGCTGCCCACAAACTCTATCAGAGATAAAGAAGTGACTACTTGTCAATGGAGAAGGCTACTGGAGCCTTGTTGGAATTTAACCTGGGTTTCTCATGCCTATTTTCAAACTGTT
Organism: Paramisgurnus dabryanus; assembly: GCF_030506205.2. Taxonomy (NCBI): domain Eukaryota; kingdom Metazoa; phylum Chordata; class Actinopteri; order Cypriniformes; family Cobitidae; genus Paramisgurnus; species Paramisgurnus dabryanus. Next base: position 45,741,576 of record NC_133344.1, read on the forward strand.
GGATGGCTGGTACAGTCAGAGTAAAACCCACAAATACATAGAAACTATCAGATCTAAAGAAGATTTGTTTGCTTCTTTCAAAACCCAAATACACTGTTTTCATCTGCTGTATTATTTGCAAATTTTATGTCCAGTACTCTATCTTAAATTTGATCTAAAATGTCCAGCAAAAACCTTAAGCCCACATCAGCTATGAAGACTGCTTCAGGAGACATAGGAACAGTAATAAAATGAACAACCTACTGGCTTTGGAAAATTAAAAGGGAATTTGCAGGCTAGAAGCTGCCCACAAACTCTATCAGAGATAAAGAAGTGACTACTTGTCAATGGAGAAGGCCACTTGAGCCTTGTTGGAATTTAACCTGGGTCGCCCATATGGGAGAACTAGTGCTCTAACCCCTACACTACAGCAGATGTGTTGATGCCAGGCTGCCAAAATCTGGTTCTGTGTATTGCTGCCTATGTACAAACTGTTGGCTGGCTGGTAAAGTCAAACTTGCTGTATTATTTGCCCACATAAGCTATGAAGACTGCTTCAGGAGACATAGGAACAGTGATAAAATGAACAACCTACTGGCTTTGGAAAATTAAAAGTGAATTTGCAGGCTAGAAGCTGCCCACAAACTCTATCAGAGATAAAGAAGTGACTACTTGTCAATGCAGAAGGCTACTTGAGCCTTGTTGGAATTTAACCTGGGTTTCTCATGCCTTTTTTCAAACTGTTGGATGGCTGGTACAGTCAGAGTAAAACCCACAAATACATAGAAACTATCAGATCTAAAGAAGATTTGTTTGCTTCTTTCAAAAACCAAAGACACTGTTTGCATCTGCTGTATTATTAGCACATTTTATGTCCAGTACTCTATCTTAAATTTGATCTAAAATGTCCAGCAAAAACCTTAAGCCCACATCAGCTATGAAGACTGCTTCAGGAGACATAGGAACAGTACTAAAATGAACAACCTACTGGCTTTGGAAAATTAAAAGTGAATTTGCAGGCTAGAAGCTGCCCACAAACTCTATCAGAGATAAAGAAGTGACTACTTGTCAATGGAGAAGGCCACTTGAGCCTTGTTGGAATTGAACCTGGGTCTCCCATATGGGAGAACTAGTGCTCTAACCCCTAGACTACAGAAGATGTGTTGATGCCAGGCTGCCAAAATCTGGTTCTGTGTATTGCTGCCTATGTACAAGCTGTTGGCTGGCTGGTAAAGTCAAACTTGCTGTATTATTTGCCCACATAAGCTATGAAGACTGTTTCAGGAGACATAGGAACAGTGATAAAATGAACAACCTACTGGCTTTGGAAAATTAAAAGTGAATTTGCAGGCTAGAAGCTGCCCACAAACTCTATCAGAGATAAAGAAGTGACTACTTGTCAATGAGAAGGCCACTTGAGCCTTGTTGGAATTTAACCTGGGTTTCTCATGCCTATGTACAAACTGTTGGCTGGCTGGTAAAGTCAGAGTCAAACCCACAAATACATGAAAACTATCAGATCTAAAGAATATTTGTTTGCTTCCTTCAAAACCCAAAGACACTGTTGGCATCTGCTGTATTATTTGCTAATTTTATGTCCAGGAATTTTTCTTACATTTGATCTTAAATGTCCAGCAAAATCCTTAAGCCCACATAAGCTATGAAGACTGCTTCAGGAGACATAGGAACAGTGATAAAATAAACAACCTACTGGCTTTGGAAAATTAAAAGTGAATTTGCAGGCTAGAAGCTGCCCACAAACTCTATCAGAGATAAAGAAGTGACTACTTGTCAATGGAGAAGGCCACTTGAGCCTTGTTGGAATTGAACCTGGGTCTCCCATATGGGAGAACTAGTGCTCTAAGCCCTAGACTACAGCAGATGTGTTGATGCCAGGCTGCCAAAATCTGGTTCTGTGTATTGCTGCCTATGTACAAACTGTTGGCTGGCTGGTAAAGTCAAACTTGCTGTATTATTTGCCCACATAAGCTATGAAGACTGCTTCAGGAGACATAGGAACAGTGATAAAATGAACAACCTACTGGCTTTGGAAAGTTAAAAGTGAATTTGCAGGCTAGAAGCTGCCCACAAACTCTATCAGAGATAAAGAAGTGACTACTTGTCAATGGAGAAGGCTACTTGAGCCTTGTTGGAATTTAACCTGGGTTTCTCATGCCTATTTTCAAACTGTTGGATGGCTGGTACAGTCAGAGTAAAACCCACAAATACATAGAAACTATCAGATCTAAAAAAGATTTGTTTGCTTCTTTCAAAACCCAAATACACTGTTTGCATCTGCTGTATTATTTGCAAATTTTATGTCCAGTACTCTATCTTAAATTTGATCTAAAATGTCCAGCAAAAACCTTAAGCCCACATCAGCTATGAAGACTGCTTCAGGAGACATAGGAACAGTACTAAAATGAACAACCAATTGGCTTTGGAAAATTAAAAGGGAATTTGCAGGCTAGAAGCTGCCCACAAACTCTATCAGAGATAAAGAAGTGACTACTTGTCAATGGAGAAGGCCACTTGAGCCTTGTTGGAATTGAACCTGGGTCTCCCATATGGGAGAACTAGTGCTCTAACCCCTAGACTACAGCAGATGTGTTGATGCCAGGCTGCCAAAATCTGGTTCTGTGTATTGCTGCCTATGTACAAACTGTTGGCTGGCTGGTAAAGTCAAACTTGCTGTATTATTTGCCCACATAAGCTATGAAGACTGCTTCAGGAGACATAGGAACAGTGATAAAATGAACAACCTACTGGCTTTGGAAAATTAAAAGTGAATTTGCAGGCTAGAAGCTGCCCACAAACTCTATCAGAGATAAAGAAGTGACTACTTGTCAATGAGAAGGCCACTTGAGCCTTGTTGGAATTTAACCTGGGTTTCTCATGCCTATTTTCAAACTGTTGGATGGCTGGTACAGTCAGAGTAAAACCCACAAATACATAGAAACTATCAGATCTAAAGAATATTTGTTTGCTTCCTTCAAAACCCAAAGACACTGTTGGCATCTGCTGTATTATTTGCTAATTTTATGTCCAGGAATTTTTCTTACATTTGATCTTAAATGTCCAGCAAAATCCTTAAGCCCACATAAGCTATGAAGACTGCTTCAGGAGACATAGGAACAGTGATAAAATAAACAACCTACTGGCTTTGGAAAATTAAAAGTGAATTTGCAGGCTAGAAGCTGCCCACAAACTCTATCAGAGATAAAGAAGTGACTACTTGTCAATGGAGAAGGCCACTTGAGCCTTGTTGGAATTGAACCTGGGTCTCCCATATGGGAGAACTAGTGCTCTAACCCCTAGACTACAGCAGATGTGTTGATGCCAGGCTGCCAAAATCTGGTTCTGTGTATTGCTGCCTATGTACAAACTGTTGGCTGGCTGGTAAAGTCAAACTTGCTGTATTATTTGCCCACATAAGCTATGAAGACTGCTTCAGGAGACATAGGAACAGTGATAAAATGAACAACCTACTGGCTTTGGAAAATTAAAAGTGAATTTGCAGGCTAGAAGCTGCCCACAAACTCTATCAGAGATAAAGAAGTGACTACTTGTCAATGCAGAAGGCTACTTGAGCCTTGTTGGAATTTAACCTGGGTTTCTCATGCCTATTTTCAAACTGTTGGATGGCTGGTACAGTCAGAGTAAAACCCACAAATACATAGAAACTATCAGATCTAAAAAAGATTTGTTTGCTTCTTTCAAAACCCAAATACACTGTTTGCATCTGCTGTATTATTTGCAAATTTTATGTCCAGTACTCTATCTTAAATTTGATCTAAAATGTCCAGCAAAAACCTTAAGCCCACATCAGCTATGAAGACTGCTTCAGGAGACATAGGAACAGTACTAAAATGAACAACCTACTGGCTTTGGAAAATTAAAAGTGAATTTGCAGGCTAGAAGCTGCCCACAAACTCTATCAGAGATAAAGAAGTGACTACTTGTCAATGGAGAAGGCCACTTGAGCCTTGTTGGAATTTAACCTGGGTTTCTCATGCCTATGTTCAAACTGTTGGATGGCTGGTACAGTCAGAGTAAAACCCACAAATACATAGAAACTATCAGATCTAAAGAAGATTTGTTTGCTTCTTTCAAAACCCAAAGACATCGTTTGCATCTGCTGTATTATTTGCTAATTTTATGTCCAGTACTCTATCTTAAATTTGATCTAAAATGTCCAGCAAAAACCTTAAGCCCACATCAGCTATGAAGACTGCTTCAGTATACATAGGAACAGTACTAAAATGAACAACCTACTGGCTTTGGAAAATTAAAAGTGAATTTGCAGGCTAGAAGCTACCCACAAACTCTATCAGAGATAAAGAAGTGACTACTTGTCAATGGAGAAGGGCACTTGAGCCTTGTTGGAATTGAACCTGGGTCTCCCATATGGGAGAACTAGTGCTCTAACCCCTAGACTACAGCAGATGGGTCGATGCCAGGCTGCCAAAATCTGGTTCTGTGTATTGCTGCCTATGTACAAACTGTTGGCTGGCTGGTAAAGTCAAACTTGCTGTATTATTTGCCCACATAAGCTATGAAGACTGCTTCAGGAGACATAGGAACAGTGATAAAATGAACAACCTACTGGCTTTGGAAAATTAAAAGTGAATTTGCAGGCTAGAAGCTGCCCACAAACTATATCAGAGATAAATAAGTGACTACTTGTCAATGGAGAAGGCCACTTGAGCCTTGTTGGAATTTAACCTGGGTTTCTCATGCCTATGTTCAAACTGTTGGATGGCTGGTACAGTCAGAGTAAAACCCACAAATACATAGAAACTATCAGATCTAAAGAAGATTTGTTTGCTTCTTTCAAAACCCAAAGACACTGTTTGCATCTGCTGTATTATTTGCTAATTTTATGTCCAGTACTCTATCTTAAATTTGATCTAAAATTTCCAGCAAAAACCTTAAGCCCACATCAGCTATGAAGACTGCTTCAGGAGACATAGGAACAGTACTAAAATGAACAACCTACTGGCTTTGGAAAATTAAAAGGGAATTTGCAGGCTAGAAGCTGCCCACAAACTCTATCAGAGATAAAGAAGTGATTACTTGTCAATGGAGAAGGCCACTTGAGCCTTGTTGGAATTGAACCTGGGTCTCCCATATGGGAGAACTAGTGCTCTAACCCCTAGACTACAGCAGATGTGTTGATGCCAGGCTGCCAAAATCTGGTTCTGTGTATTGCTGCCTATGTACAAACTGTTGGCTGGCTGGTAAAGTCAAACTTGCTGTATTATTTGCCCACATAAGCTATGAAGACTGCTTCAGGAGACATAGGAACAGTGATAAAATGAACAACCTACTGGCTTTGGAAAATTAAAAGTGAATTTGCAGGCTAGAAGCTGCCCACAAACTCTATCAGAGATAAAGAAGTGACTACTTGTCAATGGAGAAGGCTACTGGAGCCTTGTTGGAATTTAACCTGGGTTTCTCATGCCTATTTTCAAACTGTTGGATGGCTGGTACAGTCAGAGTAAAACCCACAAATACATAGAAACTATCAGATCTAAAGAAGATTTGTTTGCTTCTTTCAAAACCCAAATACACTGTTTTCATCTGCTGTATTATTTGCAAATTTTATGTCCAGTACTCTATCTTAAATTTGATCTAAAATGTCCAGCAAAAACCTTAAGCCCACATCAGCTATGAAGACTGCTTCAGGAGACATAGGAACAGTAATAAAATAAACAACCTACTGGCTTTGGAAAATTAAAAGGGAATTTGCAGGCTAGAAGCTGCCCACAAACTCTATCAGAGATAAAGAAGTGACTACTTGTCAATGGAGAAGGCCACTTGAGCCTTGTTGGAATTTAACCTGGGTCGCCCATATGGGGGAACTAGTGCTTTAACCCCTACACTACAGCAGATGTGTTGATGCCAGGCTGCCAAAATCTGGTTCTGTGTATTGCTGCCTATGTACAAACTGTTGGCTGGCTGGTAAAGTCAAACTTGCTGTATTATTTGCCCACATAAGCTATGAAGACTGCTTCAGGAGACATAGGAACAGTGATAAAATGAACAACCTACTGGCTTTGGAAAATTAAAAGTGAATTTGCAGGCTAGAAGCTGCCCACAAACTCTATCAGAGATAAAGAAGTGACTACTTGTCAATGCAGAAGGCTACTTGAGCCTTGTTGGAATTTAACCTGGGTTTCTCATGCCTTTTTTCAAACTGTTGGATGGCTGGTACAGTCAGAGTAAAACCCACAAATACATAGAAACTATCAGATCTAAAGAAGATTTGTTTGCTTCTTTCAAAAACCAAAGACACTGTTTGCATCTGCTGTATTATTAGCACATTTTATGTCCAGTACTCTATCTTAAATTTGATCTAAAATGTCCAGCAAAAACCTTAAGCCCACATCAGCTATGAAGACTGCTTCAGGAGACATAGGAACAGTACTAAAATGAACAACCTACTGGCTTTGGAAAATTAAAAGTGAATTTGCAGGCTAGAAGCTGCCCACAAACTCTATCAGAGATAAAGAAGTGACTACTTGTCAATGGAGAAGGCCACTTGAGCCTTGTTGGAATTGAACCTGGGTCTCCCATATGGGAGAACTAGTGCTCTAACCCCTAGACTACAGAAGATGTGTTTATGCCAGGCTGCCAAAATCTGGTTCTGTGTATTGCTGCCTATGTACAAGCTGTTGGCTGGCTGGTAAAGTCAAACTTGCTGTATTATTTGCCCACATAAGCTATGAAGACTGTTTCAGGAGACATAGGAACAGTGATAAAATGAACAACCTACTGGCTTTGGAAAATTAAAAGTGAATTTGCAGCCTAGAAGCTGCCCACAAACTCTATCAGAGATAAAGAAGTGACTACTTGTCAATGAGAAGGCCACTTGAGCCTTGTTGGAATTTAACCTGGGTTTCTCATGCCTATGTACAAACTGTTGGCTGGCTGGTAAAGTCAGAGTCAAACCCACAAATACATGAAAACTATCAGATCTAAAGAATATTTGTTTGCTTCCTTCAAAACCCAAAGACACTGTTGGCATCTGCTGTATTATTTGCTAATTTTATGTCCAGGAATTTTTCTTACATTTGATCTTAAATGTCCAGCAAAATCCTTAAGCCCACATAAGCTATGAAGACTGCTTCAGGAGACATAGGAACAGTGATAAAATAAACAACCTACTGGCTTTGGAAAATTAAAAGTGAATTTGCAGGCTAGAAGCTGCCCACAAACTCTATCAGAGATAAAGAAGTGACTACTTGTCAATGGAGAAGGCCACTTGAGCCTTGTTGGAATTGAACCTGGGTCTCCCATATGGGAGAACTAGTGCTCTAAGCCCTAGACTACAGCAGATGTGTTGATGCCAGGCTGCCAAAATCTGGTTCTGTGTATTGCTGCCTATGTACAAACTGTTGGCTGGCTGGTAAAGTCAAACTTGCTGTATTATTTGCCCACATAAGCTATGAAGACTGCTTCAGGAGACATAGGAACAGTGATAAAATGAACAACCTACTGGCTTTGGAAAGTTAAAAGTGAATTTGCAGGCTAGAAGCTGCCCACAAACTCTATCAGAGATAAAGAAGTGACTACTTGTCAATGGAGAAGGCTACTTGAGCCTTGTTGGAATTTAACCTGGGTTTCTCATGCCTATTTTCAAACTGTTGGATGGCTGGTACAGTCAGAGTAAAACCCACAAATACATAGAAACTATCAGATCTAAAAAAGATTTGTTTGCTTCTTTCAAAACCCAAATACACTGTTTGCATCTGCTGTATTATTTGCAAATTTTATGTCCAGTACTCTATCTTAAATTTGATCTAAAATGTCCAGCAAAAACCTTAAGCCCACATCAGCTATGAAGACTGCTTCAGGAGACATAGGAACAGTACTAAAATGAACAACCAATTGGCTTTGGAAAATTAAAAGGGAATTTGCAGGCTAGAAGCTGCCCACAAACTCTATCAGAGATAAAGAAGTGACTACTTGTCAATGGAGAAGGCCACTTGAGCCTTGTTGGAATTGAACCTGGGTCTCCCATATGGGAGAACTAGTGCTCTAACCCCTAGACTACAGCAGATGTGTTGATGCCAGGCTGCCAAAATCTGGTTCTGTGTATTGCTGCCTATGTACAAACTGTTGGCTGGCTGGTAAAGTCAAACTTGCTGTATTATTTGCCCACATAAGCTATGAAGACTGCTTCAGGAGACATAGGAACAGTGATAAAATGAACAACCTACTGGCTTTGGAAAATTAAAAGTGAATTTGCAGGCTAGAAGCTGCCCACAAACTCTATCAGAGATAAAGAAGTGACTACTTGTCAATGGAGAAGGCTACTGGAGCCTTGTTGGAATTTAACCTGGGTTTCTCATGCCTATTTTCAAACTGTTGGATGGCTGGTACAGTCAGAGTAAAACCCACAAATACATAGAAACTATCAGATCTAAAGAAGATTTGTTTGCTTCTTTCAAAACCCAAATACACTGTTTTCATCTGCTGTATTATTTGCAAATTTTATGTCCAGTACTCTATCTTAAATTTGATCTAAAATGTCCAGCAAAAACCTTAAGCCCACATCAGCTATGAAGACTGCTTCAGGAGACATAGGAACAGTAATAAAATGAACAACCTACTGGCTTTGGAAAATTAAAAGGGAATTTGCAGGCTAGAAGCTGCCCACAAACTCTATCAGAGATAAAGAAGTGACTACTTGTCAATGGAGAAGGCCACTTGAGCCTTGTTGGAATTTAACCTGGGTCGCCCATATGGGAGAACTAGTGCTCTAACCCCTACACTACAGCAGATGTGTTGATGCCAGGCTGCCAAAATCTGGTTCTGTGTATTGCTGCCTATGTACAAACTGTTGGCTGGCTGGTAAAGTCAAACTTGCTGTATTATTTGCCCACATAAGCTATGAAGACTGCTTCAGGAGACATAGGAACAGTGATAAAATGAACAACCTACTGGCTTTGGAAAATTAAAAGTGAATTTGCAGGCTAGAAGCTGCCCACAAACTCTATCAGAGATAAAGAAGTGACTACTTGTCAATGCAGAAGGCTACTTGAGCCTTGTTGGAATTTAACCTGGGTTTCTCATGCCTTTTTTCAAACTGTTGGATGGCTGGTACAGTCAGAGTAAAACCCACAAATACATAGAAACTATCAGATCTAAAGAAGATTTGTTTGCTTCTTTCAAAAACCAAAGAGACTGTTTGCATCTGCTGTATTATTAGCACATTTTATGTCCAGTACTCTATCTTAAATTTGATCTAAAATGTCCAGCAAAAACCTTAAGCCCACATCAGCTATGAAGACTGCTTCAGGAGACATAGGAACAGTACTAAAATGAACAACCTACTGGCTTTGGAAAATTAAAAGTGAATTTGCAGGCTAGAAGCTGCCCACAAACTCTATCAGAGATAAAGAAGTGACTACTTGTCAATGCAGAAGGCTACTTGAGCCTTGTTGGAATTTAACCTGGGTTTCTCATGCCTTTTTTCAAACTGTTGGATGGCTGGTACAGTCAGAGTAAAACCCACAAATACATAGAAACTATCAGATCTAAAGAAGATTTGTTTGCTTCTTTCAAAAACCAAAGAGACTGTTTGCATCTGCTGTATTATTAGCACATTTTATGTCCAGTACTCTATCTTAAATTTGATCTAAAATGTCCAGCAAAAACCTTAAGCCCACATCAGCTATGAAGACTGCTTCAGGAGACATAGGAACAGTACTAAAATGAACAACCTACTGGCTTTGGAAAATTAAAAGTGAATTTGCAGGCTAGAAGCTGCCCACAAACTCTATCAGAGATAAAGAAGTGACTACTTGTCAATGGAGAAGGCCACTTGAGCCTTGTTGGAATTGAACCTGGGTCTCCCATATGGGAGAACTAGTGCTCTAACCCCTAGACTACAGAAGATGTGTTGATGCCAGGCTGCCAAAATCTGGTTCTGTGTATTGCTGCCTATGTACAAGCTGTTGGCTGGCTGGTAAAGTCAAACTTGCTGTATTATTTGCCCACATAAGCTATGAAGACTGTTTCAGGAGACATAGGAACAGTGATAAAATGAACAACCTACTGGCTTTGGAAAATTAAAAGTGAATTTGCAGGCTAGAAGCTGCCCACAAACTCTATCAGAGATAAAGAAGTGACTACTTGTCAATGAGAAGGCCACTTGAGCCTTGTTGGAATTTAACCTGGGTTTCTCATGCCTATGTACAAACTGTTGGCTGGCTGGTAAAGTCAGAGTCAAACCCACAAATACATGAAAACTATCAGATCTAAAGAATATTTGTTTGCTTCCTTCAAAACCCAAAGACACTGTTGGCATCTGCTGTATTATTTGCTAATTTTATGTCCAGGAATTTTTCTTACATTTGATCTTAAATGTCCAGCAAAATCCTTAAGCCCACATAAGCTATGAAGACTGCTTCAGGAGACATAGGAACAGTGATAAAATAAACAACCTACTGGCTTTGGAAAATTAAAAGTGAATTTGCAGGCTAGAAGCTGCCCACAAACTCTATCAGAGATAAAGAAGTGACTACTTGTCAATGGAGAAGGCCACTTGAGCCTTGTTGGAATTGAACCTGGGTCTCCCATATGGGAGAACTAGTGCTCTAAGCCCTAGACTACAGCAGATGTGTTGATGCCAGGCTGCCAAAATCTGGTTCTGTGTATTGCTGCCTATGTACAAACTGTTGGCTGGCTGGTAAAGTCAAACTTGCTGTATTATTTGCCCACATAAGCTATGAAGACTGCTTCAGGAGACATAGGAACAGTGATAAAATGAACAACCTACTGGCTTTGGAAAGTTAAAAGTGAATTTGCAGGCTAGAAGCTGCCCACAAACTCTATCAGAGATAAAGAAGTGACTACTTGTCAATGGAGAAGGCTACTTGAGCCTTGTTGGAATTTAACCTGGGTTTCTCATGCCTATTTTCAAACTGTTGGATGGCTGGTACAGTCAGAGTAAAACCCACAAATACATAGAAACTATCAGATCTAAAAAAGATTTGTTTGCTTCTTTCAAAACCCAAATACACTGTTTGCATCTGCTGTATTATTTGCAAATTTTATGTCCAGTACTCTATCTTAAATTTGATCTAAAATGTCCAGCAAAAACCTTAAGCCCACATCAGCTATGAAGACTGCTTCAGGAGACATAGGAACAGTACTAAAATGAACAACCAATTGGCTTTGGAAAATTAAAAGGGAATTTGCAGGCTAGAAGCTGCCCACAAACTCTATCAGAGATAAAGAAGTGACTACTTGTCAATGGAGAAGGCCACTTGAGCCTTGTTGGAATTGAACCTGGGTCTCCCATATGGGAGAACTCGTGCTCTAACCCCTAGACTACAGCAGATGTGTTGATGCCAGGCTGCCAAAATCTGGTTCTGTGTATTGCTGCCTATGTACAAACTGTTGGCTGGCTGGTAAAGTCAAACTTGCTGTATTATTTGCCCACATAAGCTATGAAGACTGCTTCAGGAGACATAGGAACAGTGATAAAATGAACAACCTACTGGCTTTGGAAAATTAAAAGTGAATTTGCAGGCTAGAAGCTGCCCACAAACTCTATCAGAGATAAAGAAGTGACTACTTGTCAATGGAGAAGGCCACTTGAGCCTTGTTGGAATTTAACCTGGGTTTCTCATGCCTATTTTCAAACTGTTGGATGGCTGGTACAGTCAGAGTAAAACCCACAAATACATAGAAACTATCAGATCTAAAGAAGATTTGTTTGCTTCTTTCAAAACCCAAAGACACTGTTTGCATCTGCTGTATTATTTGCTAATTTTATGTCCAGTACTCTATCTTAAATTTGATCTAAAATGTCCAGCAAAAACCTTAAGCCCACATCAGCTATGAAGACTGCTTCAGGAGACATAGGAACAGTACTAAAATGAACAACCTACTGGCTTTGGAAAATTAAAAGTGAATTTGCATGCTAGAAGCTGCCCACAAACTCTATCAGAGATAAGGAAGTGACTACTTGTCAATGCAGAAGGCTACTTGAGCCTTGTTGGAATTTAACCTGGGTTTCTCATGCCTATTTTCAAACTGTTGGATGGCTGGTACAGTCAGAGTAAAACCCACAAATACATAGAAACTATCAGATCTAAAGAAGATTTGTTTGCTTCCTTCAAAACCCAAAGACACTGTTGGCATCTGCTGTATTATTTGCTAATTTTATGTCCAGGAATTTTTCTTACATTTGATCTTAAATGTCCAGCAAAATCCTTAAGCCCACATAAGCTATGAAGACTGCTTCAGGAGACATAGGAACAGTACTAAAATGAACAACCTACTGGCTTTGGAAAATTAAAAGTGAATTTGCAGGCTAGAAGCTGCCCACAAACTCTATCAGAGATAAAGAAGTGACTACTTGTCAATGGAGAAGGCCACTTGAGCCTTGTTGGAATTTAACCTGTGTCTCCCATATGGGAGAACTAGTGCTCTAACCCCTAGACTACAGCAGATGTGTTGATGCCAGGCTGCCAAAATCTGTTTCTGTGTATTGATGCCTATGTACAAACTGTTGGCTGGCTGGTAAAGTCAAACTTGCTGTATTATTTGCCCACATAAGCTATGAAGACTGCTTCAGGAGACATAGGAACAGTGATAAAATGAACAACCTACTGGCTTTGGAAAATTAAAAGTGAATTTGCAGGCTAGAAGCTGCCCACAAACTATATCAGAGATAAAGAAGTGACTACTTGTCAATGGAGAAGGCCACTTGAGCCTTGTTGGAATTTAACCTGGGTTTCTCATGCCTATGTTCAAACTGTTGGATGGCTGGTACAGTCAGAGTAAAACCCACAAATACATAGAAACTATCAGATCTAAAGAAGATTTGTTTGCTTCTTTCAAAACCCAAAGACACTGTTTGCATCTGCTGTATTATTTGCTAATTTTATGTCCAGTACTCTATCTTAAATTTGATCTAAAATTTCCAGCAAAAACCTTAAGCCCACATCAGCTATGAAGACTGCTTCAGGAGACATAGGAACAGTACTAAAATGAACAACCTACTGGCTTTGGAAAATTAAAAGGGAATTTGCAGGCTAGAAGCTGCCCACAAACTCTATCAGAGATAAAGAAGTGATTACTTGTCAATGGAGAAGGCCACTTGAGCCTTGTTGGAATTGAACCTGGGTCTACCATATGGAAGAACTAGTGCTCTAACCCCTAGACTACAGCAGATGTGTTGATGCCAGGCTGCCAAAATCTGGTTCTGTGTATTGCTGCCTATGTACAAACTGTTGGCTGGCTGGTAAAGTCAAACTTGCTGTATTATTTGCCCACATAAGCTATGAAGACTGCTTCAGGAGACATAGGAACAGTGATAAAATGAACAACCTACTGGCTTTGGAAAATTAAAAGTGAATTTGCAGGCTAGAAGCTGCCCACAAACTCTATCAGAGATAAAGAAGTGACTACTTGTCAATGAGAAGGCCACTTGAGCCTTGTTGGAATTTAACCTGGGTTTCTCATGCCTATGTACAAACTGTTGGCTGGCTGGTAAAGTCAGAGTCAAACCCACAAATACATGAAAACTATCAGATCTAAAGAATATTTGTTTGCTTCCTTCAAAACCCAAAGACACTGTTGGCATCTGCTGTATTATTTGCTAATTTTATGTCCAGGAATTTTTCTTACATTTGATCTTAAATGTCCAGCAAAATCCTTAAGCCCACATAAGCTATGAAGACTGCTTCAGGAGACATAGGAACAGTGATAAAATAAACAACCTACTGGCTTTGGAAAATTAAAAGTGAATTTGCAGGCTAGAAGCTGCCCACAAACTCTATCAGAGATAAAGAAGTGACTACTTGTCAATGGAGAAGGCCACTTGAGCCTTGTTGGAATTGAACCTGGGTCTCCCATATGGGAGAACTCGTGCTCTAACCCCTAGACTACAGCAGATGTGTTGATGCCAGGCTGCCAAAATCTGGTTCTGTGTATTGCTGCCTATGTACAAACTGTTGGCTGGCTGGTAAAGTCAAACTTGCTGTATTATTTGCCCACATAAGCTATGAAGACTGCTTCAGGAGACATAGGAACAGTACTAAAATGAACAACCTACTGGCTTTGGAAAATTAAAAGTGAATTTGCATGCTAGAAGCTGCCCACAAACTCTATCAGAGATAAAGAAGTGACTACTTGTCAATGCAGAAGGCTACTTGAGCCTTGTTGGAATTTAACCTGGGTTTCTCATGCCTATGTACAAACTGTTGGCTGGCTGGTAAAGTCAGAGTCAAACCCACAAATACATGAAAACTATCAGATCTAAAGAATATTTGTTTGCTTCCTTCAAAACCCAAAGACACTGTTGGCATCTGCTGTATTATTTGCTAATTTTATGTCCAGGAATTTTTCTTACATTTGATCTTAAATGTCCAGCAAAATCCTTAAGCCCACATAAGCTATGAAGACTGCTTCAGGAGACATAGGAACAGTGATAAAATAAACAACCTACTGGCTTTGGAAAATTAAAAGTGAATTTGCAGGCTAGAAGCTGCCCACAAACTCTATCAGAGATAAAGAAGTGACTACTTGTCAATGGAGAAGGCCACTTGAGCCTTGTTGGAATTGAACCTGGGTCTCCCATATGGGAGAACTAGTGCTCTAAGCCCTAGACTACAGCAGATGTGTTGATGCCAGGCTGCCAAAATCTGGTTCTGTGTATTGCTGCCTATGTACAAACTGTTGGCTGGCTGGTAAAGTCAAACTTGCTGTATTATTTGCCCACATAAGCTATGAAGACTGCTTCAGGAGACATAGGAACAGTGATAAAATGAACAACCTACTGGCTTTGGAAAGTTAAAAGTGAATTTGCAGGCTAGAAGCTGCCCACAAACTCTATCAGAGATAAAGAAGTGACTACTTGTCAATGGAGAAGGCTACTTGAGCCTTGTTGGAATTTAACCTGGGTTTCTCATGCCTATTTTCAAACTGTTGGATGGCTGGTACAGTCAGAGTAAAACCCACAAATACATAGAAACTATCAGATCTAAAAAAGATTTGTTTGCTTCTTTCAAAACCCAAATACACTGTTTGCATCTGCTGTATTATTTGCAAATTTTATGTCCAGTACTCTATCTTAAATTTGATCTAAAATGTCCAGCAAAAACCTTAAGCCCACATCAGCTATGAAGACTGCTTCAGGAGACATAGGAACAGTACTAAAATGAACAACCTACTGGCTTTGGAAAATTAAAAGGGAATTTGCAGGCTAGAAGCTGCCCACAAACTCTATCAGAGATAAAGAAGTGACTACTTGTCAATGGAGAAGGCCACTTGAGCCTTGTTGGAATTGAACCTGGGTCTCCCATATGGGAGAACTCGTGCTCTAACCCCTAGACTACAGCAGATGTGTTGATGCCAGGCTGCCAAAATCTGGTTCTGTGTATTGCTGCCTATGTACAAACTGTTGGCTGGCTGGTAGAGTCAAACTTGCTGTATTATTTGCCCACATAAGCTATGAAGACTGCTTCAGGAGACATAGGAACAGTGATAAAATGAACAACCTACTGGCTTTGGAAAATTAAAAGTGAATTTGCAGGCTAGAAGCTGCCCACAAACTCTATCAGAGATAAAGAAGTGACTACTTGTCAATGGAGAAGGCCACTTGAGCCTTGTTGGAATTTAACCTGGGTTTCTCATGCCTATTTTCAAACTGTTGGATGGCTGGTACAGTCAGAGTAAAACCCACAAATACATAGAAACTATCAGATCTAAAGAAGATTTGTTTGCTTCTTTCAAAACCCAAAGACACTGTTTGCATCTGCTGTATTATTTGCTGATTTTATGTCCAGTACTCTATCTTAAATTTGATCTAAAATGTCCAGCAAAAACCTTAAGCCCACATCAGCTATGAAGACTGCTTCAGGAGACATAGGAACAGTACTAAAATGAACAACCTACTGGCTTTGGAAAATTAAAAGTGAATTTGCATGCTAGAAGCTGCCCACAAACTCTATCAGAGATAAAGAAGTGACTACTTGTCAATGCAGAAGGCTACTTGAGCCTTGTTGGAATTTAACCTGGGTTTCTCATGCCTATTTTCAAACTGTTGGATGGCTGGTACAGTCAGAGTAAAACCCACAAATACATAGAAACTATCAGATCTAAAGAAGATTTGTTTGCTTCCTTCAAAACCCAAAGACACTGTTGGCATCTGCTGTATTATTTGCTAATTTTATGTCCAGGAATTTTTCTTACATTTGATCTTAAATGTCCAGCAAAATCCTTAAGCCCACATAAGCTATGAAGACTGCTTCAGGAGACATAGGAACAGTGATAAAATTAACAACCTACTGGCTTTGGAAAATTAAAAGTGAATTTGCAGGCTAGAAGCTGCCCACAAACTCTATCAGAGATAAAGAAGTGACTACTTGTCAATGGAGAAGGCCACTTGAGCCTTGTTGGAATTTAACCTGTGTCTCCCATATGGGAGAACTAGTGCTCTAACCCCTAGACTACAGCAGATGTGTTGATGCCAGGCTGCCAAAATCTGTTTCTGTGTATTGATGCCTATGTACAAACTGTTGGCTGGCTGGTAAAGTCAAACTTGCTGTATTATTTGCCCACATAAGCTATGAAGACTGCTTCAGGAGACATAGGAACAGTGATAAAATGAACAACCTACTGGCTTTGGAAAATTAAAAGTGAATTTGCAGGCTAGAAGCTGCCCACAAACTATATCAGAGATAAAGAAGTGACTACTTGTCAATGGAGAAGGCCACTTGAGCCTTGTTGGAATTTAACCTGGGTTTCTCATGCCTATGTTCAAACTGTTGGATGGCTGGTACAGTCAGAGTAAAACCCACAAATACATAGAAACTATCAGATCTAAAGAAGATTTGTTTGCTTCTTTCAAAACCCAAAGACACTGTTTGCATCTGCTGTATTATTTGCTAATTTTATGTCCAGTACTCTATCTTAAATTTGATCTAAAATTTCCAGCAAAAACCTTAAGCCCACATCAGCTATGAAGACTGCTTCAGGAGACATAGGAACAGTACTAAAATGAACAACCTACTGGCTTTGGAAAATTAAAAGGGAATTTGCAGGCTAGAAGCTGCCCACAAACTCTATCAGAGATAAAGAAGTGATTACTTGTCAATGGAGAAGGCCACTTGAGCCTTGTTGGAATTGAACCTGGGTCTACCATATGGAAGAACTAGTGCTCTAACCCCTAGACTACAGCAGATGTGTTGATGCCAGGCTGCCAAAATCTGGTTCTGTGTATTGCTGCCTATGTACAAACTGTTGGCTGGCTGGTAAAGTCAAACTTGCTGTATTATTTGCCCACATAAGCTATGAAGACTGCTTCAGGAGACATAGGAACAGTGATAAAATGAACAACCTACTGGCTTTGGAAAATTAAAAGTGAATTTGCAGGCTAGAAGCTGCCCACAAACTCTATCAGAGATAAAGAAGTGACTACTTGTCAATGAGAAGGCCACTTGAGCCTTGTTGGAATTTAACCTGGGTTTCTCATGCCTATGTACAAACTGTTGGCTGGCTGGTAAAGTCAGAGTCAAACCCACAAATACATGAAAACTATCAGATCTAAAGAATATTTGTTTGCTTCCTTCAAAACCCAAAGACACTGTTGGCATCTGCTGTATTATTTGCTAATTTTATGTCCAGGAATTTTTCTTACATTTGATCTTAAATGTCCAGCAAAATCCTTAAGCCCACATAAGCTATGAAGACTGCTTCAGGAGACATAGGAACAGTGATAAAATAAACAACCTACTGGCTTTGGAAAATTAAAAGTGAATTTGCAGGCTAGAAGCTGCCCACAAACTCTATCAGAGATAAAGAAGTGACTACTTGTCAATGGAGAAGGCCACTTGAGCCTTGTTGGAATTGAACCTGGGTCTCCCATATGGGAGAACTCGTGCTCTAACCCCTAGACTACAGCAGATGTGTTGATGCCAGGCTGCCAAAATCTGGTTCTGTGTATTGCTGCCTATGTACAAACTGTTGGCTGGCTGGTAAAGTCAAACTTGCTGTATTATTTGCCCACATAAGCTATGAAGACTGCTTCAGGAGACATAGGAACAGTACTAAAATGAACAACCTACTGGCTTTGGAAAATTAAAAGTGAATTTGCATGCTAGAAGCTGCCCACAAACTCTATCAGAGATAAAGAAGTGACTACTTGTCAATGCAGAAGGCTACTTGAGCCTTGTTGGAATTTAACCTGGGTTTCTCATGCCTATGTACAAACTGTTGGCTGGCTGGTAAAGTCAGTCTCAAACCCACAAATACATGAAAACTATCAGATCTAAAGAATATTTGTTTGCTTCCTTCAAAACCCAAAGACACTGTTGGCATCTGCTGTATTATTTGCTAATTTTATGTCCAGGAATTTTTCTTACATTTGATCTTAAATGTCCAGCAAAATCCTTAAGCCCACATAAGCTATGAAGACTGCTTCAGGAGACATAGGAACAGTGATAAAATAAACAACCTACTGGCTTTGGAAAATTAAAAGTGAATTTGCAGGCTAGAAGCTGCCCACAAACTCTATCAGAGATAAAGAAGTGACTACTTGTCAATGGAGAAGGCCACTTGAGCCTTGTTGGAATTGAACCTGGGTCTCCCATATGGGAGAACTAGTGCTCTAAGCCCTAGACTACAGCAGATGTGTTGATGCCAGGCTGCCAAAATCTGGTTCTGTGTATTGCTGCCTATGTACAAACTGTTGGCTGGCTGGTAAAGTCAAACTTGCTGTATTATTTGCCCACATAAGCTATGAAGACTGCTTCAGGAGACATAGGAACAGTGATACAATGAACAACCTACTGGCTTTGGAAAGTTAAAAGTGAATTTGCAGGCTAGAAGCTGCCCACAAACTCTATCAGAGATAAAGAAGTGACTACTTGTCAATGGAGAAGGCTACTTGAGCCTTGTTGGAATTTAACCTGGGTTTCTCATGCCTATTTTCAAACTGTTGGATGGCTGGTACAGTCAGAGTAAAACCCACAAATACATAGAAACTATCAGATCTAAAAAAGATTTGTTTGCTTCTTTCAAAACCCAAATACACTGTTTGCATCTGCTGTATTATTTGCAAATTTTATGTCCAGTACTCTATCTTAAATTTGATCTAAAATGTCCAGCAAAAACCTTAAGCCCACATCAGCTATGAAGACTGCTTCAGGAGACATAGGAACAGTACTAAAATGAACAACCTACTGGCTTTGGAAAATTAAAAGGGAATTTGCAGGCTAGAAGCTGCCCACAAACTCTATCAGAGATAAAGAAGTGACTACTTGTCAATGGAGAAGGCCACTTGAGCCTTGTTGGAATTGAACCTGGGTCTCCCATATGGGAGAACTCGTGCTCTAACCCCTAGACTACAGCAGATGTGTTGATGCCAGGCTGCCAAAATCTGGTTCTGTGTATTGCTGCCTATGTACAAACTGTTGGCTGGCTGGTAAAGTCAAACTTGCTGTATTATTTGCCCACATAAGCTATGAAGACTGCTTCAGGAGACATAGGAACAGTGATAAAATGAACAACCTACTGGCTTTGGAAAATTAAAAGTGAATTTGCAGGCTAGAAGCTGCCCACAAACTCTATCAGAGATAAAGAAGTGACTACTTGTCAATGGAGAAGGCCACTTGAGCCTTGTTGGAATTTAACCTGGGTTTCTCATGCCTATTTTCAAACTGTTGGATGGCTGGTACAGTCAGAGTAAAACCCACAAATACATAGAAACTATCAGATCTAAAGAAGATTTGTTTGCTTCTTTCAAAACCCAAAGACACTGTTTGCATCTGCTGTATTATTTGCTAATTTTATGTCCAGTACTCTATCTTAAATTTGATCTAAAATGTCCAGCAAAAACCTTAAGCCCACATCAGCTATGAAGACTGCTTCAGGAGACATAGGAACAGTACTAAAATGAACAACCTACTGGCTTTGGAAAATTAAAAGTGAATTTGCATGCTAGAAGCTGCCCACAAACTCTATCAGAGATAAAGAAGTGACTACTTGTCAATGCAGAAGGCTACTTGAGCCTTGTTGGAATTTAACCTGGGTTTCTCATGCCTATTTTCAAACTGTTGGATGGCTGGTACAGTCAGAGTAAAACCCACAAATACATAGAAACTATCAGATCTAAAGAAGATTTGTTTGCTTCCTTCAAAACCCAAAGACACTGTTGGCATCTGCTGTATTATTTGCTAATTTTATGTCCAGGAATTTTTCTTACATTTGATCTTAAATGTCCAGCAAAATCCTTAAGCCCACATAAGCTATGAAGACTGCTTCAGGAGACATAGGAACAGTGATAAAATTAACAACCTACTGGCTTTGGAAAATTAAAAGTGAATTTGCAGGCTAGAAGCTGCCCACAAACTCTATCAGAGATAAAGAAGTGACTACTTGTCAATGGAGAAGGCCACTTGAGCCTTGTTGGAATTTAACCTGTGTCTCCCATATGGGAGAACTAGTGCTCTAACCCCTAGACTACAGCAGATGTGTTGATGCCAGGCTGCCAAAATCTGTTTCTGTGTATTGATGCCTATGTACAAACTGTTGGCTGGCTGGTAAAGTCAAACTTGCTGTATTATTTGCCCACATAAGCTATGAAGACTGCTTCAGGAGACATAGGAACAGTGATAAAATGAACAACCTACTGGCTTTGGAAAATTAAAAGTGAATTTGCAGGCTAGAAGCTGCCCACAAACTCTATCAGAGATAAAGAAGTGACTACTTGTCAATGCAGAAGGCTACTTGAGCCTTGTTGGAATTTAACCTGGGTTTCTCATGCCTTTTTTCAAACTGTTGGATGGCTGGTACAGTCAGAGTAAAACCCACAAATACATAGAAACTATCAGATCTAAAGAAGATTTGTTTGCTTCTTTCAAAAACCAAAGACACTGTTTGCATCTGCTGTATTATTAGCAAATTTTATGTCCAGTACTCTATCTTAAATTTGATCTAAAATGTCCAGCAAAAACCTTAAGCCCACATCAGCTATGAAGACTGCTTCAGGAGACATAGGAACAGTACTAAAATGAACAACCTACTGGCTTTGGAAAATTAAAAGTGAATTTGCAGGCTAGAAGCTGCCCACAAACTCTATCAGAGATAAAGGAGTGACTACTTGTCAATGGAGAAGGCCACTTGAGCCTTGTTGGAATTGAACCTGGGTCTCCCATATGGGAGAACTAGTGCTCTAACCCCTAGACCAGTGGTTCTCAATTCCAGTCCTCGGGACCCCCCTCCAGAATGTTTTAGATGTATCCTTATATCAAACACCACAGCCTTGTTGGAATTTAACCTGGGTTTCTCATGCCTATGTACAAACTGTTGGCTGGCTGGTACAGTCAGAGTAAAACCCACAAATACATAGAAACTATCAGATCTAAAGAAGATTTGTTTGCTTCTTTCAAAACCCAAAGACACTGTTTGCATCTGCTGTATTATTAGCAAATTAAAAGTGAATTTGCAGGCTAGAAGCTGCCCACAAACTCTATCAGAGATAAAGAAGTGACTACTTGTCAATGCAGAAGGCTACTTGAGCCTTGTTGGAATTTAACCTGGGTTTCTCATGCCTATTTTCAAACTGTTGGATGGCTGGTACAGTCAGAGTAAAACCCACAAATACATAGAAACTATCAGATCTAAAGAAGATTTGTTTGCTTCTTTCAAAACCCAAAGACACTGTTTGCATCTGCTGTATTATTAGCAAATTTTATGTCCAGTACTCTATCTTAAATTTGATCTAAAATGTCCAGCAAAAACCTTAAGCCCACATCAGCTATGAAGACTGCTTCAGGAGACATAGGAACAGTACTAAAATGAACAACCTACTGGCTTTGGAAAATTAAAACTGAATTTGCAGGCTAGAAGCTGCCCACAAACTCTATCAGAGATAAAGAAGTGACTACTTGTCAATGAGAAGGCCACTTGAGCCTTGTTGGAATTTAACCTGGGTTTCTCATGCCTATGTACAAACTGTTGGCTGGCTGGTAAAGTCAGAGTCAAACCCACAAATACATGAAAACTATCAGATCTAAAGAATATTTGTTTGCTTCCTTCAAAACCCAAAGACACTGTTGGCATCTGCTGTATTATTTGCTAATTTTATGTCCAGGAATTTTTCTTACATTTGATCTTAAATGTCCAGCAAAATCCTTAAGCCCACATAAGCTATGAAGACTGCTTCAGGAGACATAGGAACAGTGATAAAATAAACAACCTACTGGCTTTGGAAAATTAAAAGTGAATTTGCAGGCTAGAAGCTGCCCACAAACTCTATCAGAGATAAAGAAGTGACTACTTGTCAATGGAGAAGGCCACTTGAGCCTTGTTGGAATTGAACCTGGGTCTCCCATATGGGAGAACTAGTGCTCTAAGCCCTAGACTACAGCAGATGTGTTGATGCCAGGCTGCCAAAATCTGGTTCTGTGTATTGCTGCCTATGTACAAACTGTTGGCTGGCTGGTAAAGTCAAACTTGCTGTATTATTTGCCCACATAAGCTATGAAGACTGCTTCAGGAGACATAGGAACAGTGATAAAATGAACAACCTACTGGCTTTGGAAAATTAAAAGTGAATTTGCAGGCTAGAAGCTGCCCACAAACTCTATCAGAGATAAAGAAGTGACTACTTGTCAATGGAGAAGGCTACTTGAGCCTTGTTGGAATTTAATCTGGGTTTCTCATGCCTATGTTCAAACTGTTGGATGGCTGGTACAGTCAGAGTAAAACCCACAAATACATAGAAACTATCAGATCTAAAGAAGATTTGTTTGCTTCTTTCAAAACCCAAAGACACTGTTTGCATCTGCTGTATTATTTGCTAATTTTATGTCCAGTACTCTATCTTAAATTTGATCTAAAATGTCCAGCAAAAACCTTAAGCCCACATCAGCTATGAAGACTGCTTCAGGAGACATAGGAACAGTACTAAAATGAACAACCTACTGGCTTTGGAAAATTAAAAGGGAATTTCCAGGCTAGAAGCTGCCCACAAACCCTATCAGAGAAAAAAAAGTGACTACTTGTCAATGGAGAAAGCCACTTGAGCCTTGTTGGAATTTAACCTGGGTCTCCCATATGGGAGAACTAGTGCTCTAACCCCTAGACTACAGCAGATGTGTTGATGCCAGGCTGCCAAAATCTGGTTCTGTGTATTGCTGCCTATGTACAAACTGTTGGCTGGCTGGTAAAGTCAAACTTGCTGTATTATTTGCCCACATAAGCTATGAAGACTGCTTCAGGAGACATAGGAACAGTGATAAAATGAACAACCTACTGGCTTTGGAAAATTAAAAGTGAATTTGCAGGCTAGAAGCTGCCCACAAACTCTATCAGAGATAAAGAAGTGACTACTTGTCAATGGAGAAGGCTACTTGAGCCTTGTTGGAATTTAACCTGGGTTTCTCATGCCTATTTTCAAACTGTTGGATGGCTGGTACAGTCAGAGTAAAACCCACAAATACATAGAAACTATCAGATCTAAAGAAGATTTGTTTGCTTCCTTCAAAACCCAAAGACACTGTTGGCATCTGCTGTATTATTTGCTAATTTTATGTCCAGGAATTTTTCTTACATTTGATCTTAAATGTCCAGCAAAATCCTTAAGCCCACATAAGCTATGAAGACTGCTTCAGGAGACATAGGAACAGTGATAAAATTAACAACCTACTGGCTTTGGAAAATTAAAAGTGAATTTGCAGGCTAGAAGCTGCCCACAAACTCTATCAGAGATAAAGAAGTGACTACTTGTCAATGGAGAAGGCCACTTGAGCCTTGTTGGAATTTAACCTGTGTCTCCCATATGGGAGAACTAGTGCTCTAACCCCTAGACTACAGCAGATGTGTTGATGCCAGGCTGCCAAAATCTGTTTCTGTGTATTGATGCCTATGTACAAACTGTTGGCTGGCTGGTAAAGTCAAACTTGCTGTATTATTTGCCCACATAAGCTATGAAGACTGCTTCAGGAGACATAGGAACAGTGATAAAATGAACAACCTACTGGCTTTGGAAAATTAAAAGTGAATTTGCAGGCTAGAAGCTGCCCACAAACTATATCAGAGATAAAGAAGTGACTACTTGTCAATGGAGAAGGCCACTTGAGCCTTGTTGGAATTTAACCTGGGTTTCTCATGCCTATGTTCAAACTGTTGGATGGCTGGTACAGTCAGAGTAAAACCCACAAATACATAGAAACTATCAGATCTAAAGAAGATTTGTTTGCTTCTTTCAAAACCCAAAGACACTGTTTGCATCTGCTGTATTATTTGCTAATTTTATGTCCAGTACTCTATCTTAAATTTGATCTAAAATTTCCAGCAAAAACCTTAAGCCCACATCAGCTATGAAGACTGCTTCA